>NC_052026.1:13541720-13775512 GCF_015832195.1 Motacilla alba alba
TACACTTGGGGTACCTGCCTGGCTGAAACATTGCTTTTGGCCCATGGGGAAAACACTGCCAGACCATTAGAATGAAAGCAAAGACAGACTCAATATACCACTTAATAAATCAATCACCCTTCAAGCTGCTCTACTTCTTCTCCGCAGATGCTGATTGATCCACAAGGAGAGGAATCTAATGAATGGGCAGTTCTGCCCAGAAACACATCCTGAGATAACGACACTTCAGAACATATTCGTGATCTCCTGGGATGATGGAGTAGGCAAGCTGTGGTCAAGGATGACCTGCAAAGAGATGGAAACCATATTCTTCCAGAAATCCTTCATGTGCTAAAAACGGGCTGTTTGGGCTCACAGGAAATCTGGTTTTGTGCATACATGGAGATGAACAAAACAGCCCAAAGGAGAGTTTTAACTTCCAATAACCCTCTTAGTACACAACTCCCAGTCTGTGCTCCTGCAGTCAACTCTGCAGGTTGCTTGAGCAGGGATTTTGTCACAAGGAGTGTTACGTAGTTGTGGAGCTATAAAGCTGTGCAAAAAAACCTCGAGCAAATGAAGCACAAACTTTATTCCTCTTCATGTACCCTCAGAATGACAGACTATCTGTCTTGAGACACAGGGTCCTGGTGAGAGGGCAAAGGCCCTACTCTGTTTGCAAGCACCAGAATAACCTTATCTAAAACAGTATAAAAATCATTACTACAAGCAGCTCTAGACAAGGAGAGCAAAGGCAGGAAGCAGTTGTTACCTATTAGCTGTTTTGACAGAAATGAGCGCTTTGGAGACCAATTAGGCTCACCCATCAAGCTAATTAATTGGAACTATAAAAGCCTATAACCAATCAGCTGGATAAAGCATTAGGTACCAATCCTGCATCTGTGGCAGCGCTGCAACTATTAAGACACAAAATCAACATATAACTGCACAAACTGCTATTTACACCTTTATTTGCCTACAATAACTGACTCCCTCAACTCACTTTGAAGCAGACATACAAGGACATAAAAGTTCAACAGGAAACAGCCGTGCTGCTGGGAATTCTCTCAAGTGAAGAAAAAGCAGAAGGAGCAACAGCCACCTGTGACTGGCAGAAAGAAAAATCCCTCTGCAAAGTTTTGAAATTCTTGATAGTCCAAGGCAAAGCTTGGTCTTGTAATAACTGCAGCATCAATCTGGCTTACACATTAAAGTAACACAAGAAACAAGATCTTTTAAAACTGACAGGATACAGTAAATTCCTTCCAGCTGCCAGCACTAAACACAAATGGAAAAGACTACATCAGTTGGTGCACCACAGTGAAGCTCTGGAGTCAAAAAGAGACTGCTCCTTGGGAAGCAGAAGATTTCCCCAACTCTGAGCACTTAGAAGAAGCTCCTCCCAATCTGTCTGGATGAATGGAGAGTTGCATGAAGATGGACAACACCAAGCCATGGCCAACGGCAGCTCAGGGTCTGCTGCCACGAATTTAGCTCAGTAGTAATTTAGTGCTGCTCACAGCAGCATCAGGGCCCCCTCAAACACTACACAAGGCTGATTTCCACCCAAAAAGGGTTTTGTTATTCCCACCCTGGTGTTCTGCACAACACAAGGGTGACTCAGATAAATACCTAAAGTGGTAGTGAGTTGCTCAGGCAAGTATTGAACATCCTCTTTTCTGGCTGAAGTCAATATAAATGGAAAGCACTCAGGAACTTGTTTGAGTGATCTCAGGAATATAAAATGCAAGGCGACAAGAGTTAAACCTCAGCTAAACCCTGCTGCCTATCCACATCCACCGGGGGATTTACAAAGAAAAAAAAGAAAGAAAGGAAAAGGCTTGATCTAGAGACTAAATCAATAGGATTTTCATTTCATTTCTCAAACAAGTTCCTGGAAGCCACTGATTGAACATCAGCCTTGCCAGACAGATGACAACCCTTGGTAGGAAGGGGGTTCTTAAGGAGAAAGAGCAGAGCTATGGAAAGCTGTCTGTTCTCTGCAACATCTACACAAAAGCACAGATGAGACCAGAGCAAGACCATAATTTTGTAAGATGCTTTGCCCTCGTGGGTAGCTGAGATGTTTACAGGTGCTGGCACACCCATACTACAGTTCCTTGTTTAGCCTCAAACAGCAATAATCAGCCAGGGCTGGGAGTTCCCTGCATTGTACACTGACCACTAACACACCACCAAGCCCTTGCTCAGATGGCCTCACATACCTAAGGACGCTAATTCAGCCAAACCCGGCATCAGTTCTAACTGCAGAAAGGGATTCAGCATCACAACACACTTATATTCAGCAGGCAACCCCATGCTGCTCTGCACAGCAGCTGAGCACTCACTAACAAGCTGACAATTCCCCTTGGTCCATTTGCAATGCTGTGTAGCCTCTACTACAGCTTCCCCTGCTGCCAGTTAAGCACACCCAGGCCTGTAGTTACTCATCATCTTCCCCAGGCCCCAGTGACTCTAATACATCCCAGAGAACTCCCTGCCATTCCACAGGTGACTGAAGAGCTCCACATCAGCTCCCTAATTAGCCATTTTAAAATATGCCTTAATTTTCCCTGTGATCTCATGCCTTATTTTCAATCAGAGATGATGTCAGATTTTTTTTCCCCTCAGTGTTTTTCCCCAGTTCTCTGCAATGAGGCTCAAGGGTCCAACTGCCAGCAATCCCATCTGAGGATGGTTTGTGAGGAGCACAGAGAGGGTTAAGAGCTATTTGCACGCACAACTTGTCACTGACTGCCTCAGGAATCTCTCTTTTCCTGCCACATATAAACATCACCTTAAGGGATGCAAATGTCAGGGCACTACCTGTCCTGTGAGACTGCAGCCTAGAAATCAGACAGGGAGAATAAAAGTTTTGAAGACCAAAGAATAATTATTGTTTAATTTGCAGTGTGGTTGTTTGGGTCTTTTTACTTTGAATTCCATTTTAGCCTGAGAAAGGGCATATTTTATCAGCATTTTGATGAAAGCTGCTCCAAGAGGATCCACAATTAAAACTCTGAATGAGTGCAAATGCAGATTATAACAATACAGTGGCATGGAAACAAGACCCAAAAGGAGGATCCCATTTACAGCCTGAAGAATTCAATCCCAGCTAAATGAAGCACCATTAACAGGAGCACATCAAGGGAGCTGAACGGGAGGTTTCTGTCTATTCACCAATGATGCAATCTGGGACTCTGGGATGTCATCCAAGCTGGTAACTGTTTACTTGGCCCACCAGACAAGCTCCATGCAATGTGTTGGAAATAATGATGAAAATGTTTTGGTGCGCCTTGGATTTAGCAGGAGCAATTAGGATTTGTCACCAGGTAAACAATTCTTGGCTGAGACACAAAACAGTGCTTTAACGCTTAGGGAGAGCTCAAGTGAAACACACTTCTGCCCAGCAGCTGCTGGGCTTTGGGCTCTTGTACAGCCCCACTGAGAAGTCAAAAGTTCCTGGTCTTAGTGCCCTGCTGGTGGTCAATTTTTCACCTTAAAAACACGTTCTGGGGAGTTTGGTGATGATTAGAGCAACACACACAAAAATAATGAGAACAACTGGAGCCGTGGGCAAGCTGAACTTTATACATGTCAGTAGTGACAGCTGATGAAAATGCTGCAGTTTCTACTCATTAAGGAGCTATTGCTGCAATTAGGCCTGACCTGTTCCCATTACCACTAGTGAGAACATCACTACTGGCTAGTGGAGAAGCCTTGGGAACCCTGTTTATGTGCTGGACCTGAGACTTTGCAGAGAGGGGAGGAAAGACAAAGCCCCACAGCCCCAGAGCTGGATTACTCTACTCCTGCATCTGCCCCAGTGGTGGTGCCAGGATTGCTGGAGGTCTCTGCTGAGGTCTGAGGGGATCAGTGCCTGGTGTGGGAAACATGTGGAATTATTTTTCCTATTCTCTTACAGAAATTTTGCCAGAACAGAGAAACTATGGGGGAAGTTAAGGGGAATTCCTAGCCATACTTGAGTGCTGTGTTCCATCCTGTTCCTTTCCTACTCCTGCCCTTTGTCTACATATTCCTGTCCTCAGATGGCAGGATGCAAATAACACTCCAGGGGGTGACTTCAGAGAATGCCTGAGAAAGAACATATCTTTTTCAGATTATTAGAAGAAGAAGGTGCAGCCAAGTTCAGGACTTAGGACTGAGAAACTGAGTGCAAATCAGCTCCTGCATCTCCTACATCCCACCCTAGGCTGTACCCACCAGCCACCTCTATTTCTGCTGTAGCAGGAACTCACTACCCCTCACACAGACCTGGCTCTCCAAGACCCAAAGACAAGTTCCACAGTTAAACTTAACTCTTCTGAACTTCAGCCAACATCATGATCTGTTCCCTAAGCCCACAGATAGAAGAGCTGTGAAGGAGACATCCCTGACACACTGTAATAGCCAAAGGAAAACCACTGCCAAGAGATGGAGCTGGCAGGCTAAACTTTGGTTCTCATCCATTAATTGTGAGCTGTTCCTTAAGATAATTCTCGTCCCATTAGATCTTCCCTTTCCATGAATCACTACTGCTCCCGACAGGCAGAAAAGATAAGGTTTGATGTTTTTTTAATAGCTTGTTTTCTCTGCTTTTTAAACGATGTCCTTTTCTATGTTTGCTTTCTTGTATGACATCTAAACTTTTACAAGTCCAGATCTCCCAATGGTGCCTTGTAAGCCCCAGACACTGGTCTTGTTTTGAGCAGTGTGTTTGCTCAGGTGATCTCAAGAGGTTCCTTCCAAAAGTTATTCTGTGATTCTACTTTCTAAATCAGCCCAATTGTTTTTCATGTTCCCCAAATTTCTCGTATTTCCTATACACCTGTGCATATACCAATGGGCAGATGGTAGATGAACAGGCATTAGAGGAGCTCAACCTTTAAGAAAGTTCCCACTGAAGGATTAATGGTGACATTTTGGCAAATATATAACACAAAACAAAACAAGGAGCAGAAACATGGGAACTTTAGAGTACTTAAAAAGAAATCTGAATGAAAGTGGGGGTGACTTAATTAGAATAAAAATGCTGCTTCTATTCTAAGATTGAAATAATCTGTTTGAAATTTAAACTGCCTTGCAAAGGTTCACCATGAAACAGAAGAGATGACTGATGCCCTCAAATGACAAGGAAAATCAGATCAACTTTGACTAACAGGAACAGCACAGGCTGTCCACAACACAGCTCACATGGGGCATCTCATGAGAGGACCACTGGAAAGCCACGTGCCTGTGGCCTCCCAGAGAACAGGTCTCTTTGGCTGACAGTGGTGAGTAACCATTTCAGAAGGTGCTTGGCCTCAGGAGGGGCAAGCCAGCTACTAACATGTTCCAGCACCCTCCAGGAAATCTGGGACAGAGGAAGCTCAAAGGCTGCATCCTGCTTAAAACACCAGGAGCAACAGCAAACCCCACGTCCTGCCCATTTCCAGCCAGGGCTGCAGGGCAGCAGCTCCCATGCTCTGGTTCTTTCTGTTGCTCTTTACCAGCTCTGTTATCACCCAAGGTGTTTTGCACAGCGAAAGCTGAGCTGCCTCACCTCTGGGTGCTCAGCTGGTAACGAGCTGCCCTGGTTTCCAACCAGCAGAGTCTTCTGGGTGCTACACTTGACCCGACAGGCTGAGAAGTCCAGCTGGCCAGGGGAGTCCGGGATGGCTCAGGCACCAACAGCACAAATTGGCACAATGAACTCTTTCCTTTCAGTGCTGCAGAGGAACTGGTGGGAGTAATCCTGCAGGAAAAGAAACTGTCTCAGCACAGGACATTTAAGTGCCATGCCCACAGCAGAAGAAAAACTGCTGTGTTCTATGACCCTAAGAGTAGCGTTCAATAATTAATAGTACTTTGTACCTCAATGACCTTTCATTCCAGTAGGATGACTTGGACGGGGCTGTTAACTTGCAAAGAAGAAACAACTCTATTGATTCAGCTGCTTTCACAGCAGAACCTGACAAAATTATCTGATACTTTGATTCTGAGGCACCAAAATAGAGTAATTTCAGATAGTGGATTACAGCAATAACAGAACCTGCTTTGACCACCACTGCAGACTATTAAAGGCACCACTACGAGTCCAGCTGTGCCACAACACTAACTCCAGTCCCGGCAGTGCAGCAATGCTGGTGGAGCTTGGCAGGGGGTGCTCTGGTACATTTTCAAAAGGACTTCACCACATGCACGATCAACAGCACATTTTTGGTGAAATACTTACCAAGCTGGAGATGGCAACTGCTTTAATGCCAGGTGAGTGTGGAGTACCTGTGTATTTCCCATCTTTCCCACACTATCATAGGGACAAGGCTGGGGACACACACCCTTAAAAAGCCATCTGATCCATCTCCCCACACTGAACTGATTCAGCCCTAATGCTAAAATATTCTTGCCAATGTCTTACAATTACTTAAATCAGTAAGAATTTCAGCCCTGCCCTCAGCAGCCTACTGCAGCTCTGCCCTGGACTTCGAGAGAGCTCTTCCCACGGGAGAATCTCAGTCTTCCTTTACATCTCACCCCAGCTGCAGGGGACACAGCAGTAACTTTGCCACCTCTTCTGTATGGTTGATGCCTTAATCACCTCTCTCTTCCAAGGTCTCTAGGAGCGACTTGGTGCCTGTATGGACAAGGGTGGGATGGAACTGCAAACAGGAAACCCTCAGGCATCTCTACCAGAGCAAACTAAACTCTGCTGTTCCCAGTCACTGGCTTGTTCAGGAAAAGCCAGACAGCCCCCTCCTCCAGCTGTCTGGCATTTAGCAATAGGAAGGTGAATCAAGTCACCAAAACCATTTCACTGCAGGGATGAGCAGATCAATCACCATATGCACGACATGGCATTGCTGTGCTGGCAGCATCACCTCCCCCCTGCCCAAATCAGTGGCAGAGCTGCTGCTGTAGGGCCAGGAGCCATTGCCTCCAGCAGCTCCTGTATCGATGAGTTGATAAAAGCTCTGCCTCTTATCACTCACTTGCTGGCTTGATCTTTTCTCCTCAGTGCTTTCAACTCTTTTGATATTTTTATCATTGGTGAAACAGCAAGCAGACAATTTGATCTAGGAATTGCACATTGCAGCAAACTCCCTTAACCAGAACTGATTCAGATTCTTCCACGGCTGGGACCTCCCACTCCAATGCCCAACCTCTCCAAACCTGGAAAGGGACCTAAGGCTGCTAGAAGAGGCACAGACACACAGCTATTGCTTTAACCCAAAGCTTTAACCCAGTGCCTACCAACCACCTGCTCAGCAGCGGTTTAAAAATCATCCTAACAGCTGCAGTCACATCCAAGAGACAGCAAAATAATAAAAAAGATTTTTTTCTCCCTAGACATCTCAAATACTCACTCTTGAAATTGCAGAAGTGCTTTTGCTTTTCCTATTTGGAAGGTAAAATATCAGGAAGGGAACAGCAGCAAATGACCTACAGGACTGAAGATCACATTTCAGGAGAGCGTTTCATCTTCAGCAGATCTTTCTGAATTAGCAATTTTGCACTCAATCTTGCAGCCTAAGCCCTCTAAAATAAAAGCTGTGGGCAGCCCATGGGAATTGAAAGCACCTATTATCTGGGCACTTCACGTCCCAGACTGCTCAGATCCTCAGAAACTGCATTAGCAAATGGAGAATGCTATTTACGGGTTTTTTTTGGTTGTTGTTATTTTGGCCACACTACTGTAACAAAGGCATTGTAAATCCAATTGAAAGCTGTGTGTCTTTTTAAGCCTTGGCATCTTCTATTCAGTTATCTCTCCCTTCCAGATGCCAGGTAGACTGAGGAGGATGCAAGGAGTTCAGATCAGTACAGGGATAAAGAGAAAAGAAACCTCAACTACTGGACGTATCTGAGGGAAGTAAAAGGGAATTTTCAAGTCATTGTAATTGCTAAGAAGCAGGGGGATCAGCATCAATGTAAATAAGAGCCCAAGGAATAAATTCCTCCAAAAGCCAGCACAGGCAGCCATTCCCAGCTCTCCTGCTGGTGGTGGGACTGCAGGGGAAGGACACCTCCGTGTCTGCCAAGGCAAGGCAACAGCATGAGCATTTGGCCTCACAGAGGCAGTCATGACCTTGAGGAGAATGCTGCCACTCACCAGTCATGGCCATGCAGGTTGTGTGCTCAACCCCTTTTCCAGGGGTGCTGCAGCCAGAGCAAGGCTTGACCCAGAGCATTTCCGAGTGTGCTGACCCTTCAACCCCACTCTGGCTCCCCAAAGTGGGCTCTGCACCAAAGTGGATACAGTGTCGGGCCAAAAATGGGGAAACCCAAGCAGAGAGCAGTGTGCTAGGCAGAGTCTGGCTGTCCCTGCTGCTGTGAACTCATGGTTCACTCAGCTTCAGAAAGCTGAATTTCCATCCCTTGGGAGAAGAGGATTGCAAATTCTCCACTGCAGCACTGCCCTGTGTTACCAGGACACTAACTCTGGGACAAAACCCAGGGGTACAGCCAAAATGAGTTTAAAATCTTGCTTTTACTTTGCAAACCCTAAGCAGACTTTTTAAAAACAGGTTTTTAAATAAGGCTGAGTGAGCAAGAGCATGCATCACTTCTATGCTTTAGAGATTATTTAGACACAGCTTCAGGCTGCAGATTTTCATGGAAATATAACTTTTGCCTTCAAACAACTCTTCTCTGAATTTCAAGGAAAATACAGATGATTCCTCTGCTCTTATTCCCTTTTGATAAGCAAAAAGTTACATGCTCCGGTCTTCCAAATACCACCCCTAGGCATTCAAATTAGTAGCCACTGAAACGAAGCCAATCTTTTGTCTCAGATGTTATTTCCTTGAATTATAGAATTGTTTCATTTGGAAAAGACCTTGAAGATCGTTAAGTCCAACATTAACCCAGCACGGCTCTCAGGCCCTTTGCAGACTCAGGCCAATATTAATTGGTGTCACACATCAACCTTAATGCCTGCCCAGTACACCAGACTCAGATGTCAGCTGTCCTGCATAACCAGTCCTAAATCCTTCACTGAATTCCCTGCAGCAGACAACTTGCAATGAAAAGAGCCTTGTAGCATGAGGTAATATAGTAAGTCAAGCAGGGAAAGCTCTCTGCTGAAGCCATGATATCATATAGGCTGGAAAAAAGGGCCATTAAAAAATAGGAGAGACTGAAGGATGAGGAGAGCTCCACAGGAAAAGGAGTACCCCTGCTCCTGCCCCTTCAGCTACCAATTCATAGGAGTCTTTGAAACCATCCCAGTTCTCCAGGCTCATCCTGTGCATTCATTTGCTTTCATCTTCTGTCCCTTTCCTCCCTGCAAGAGTCATCTTAAAAGTCTGTTTGGAATAACTTCTGTGTGCTACAAAACATCTAACAGGGCTGGGCTGAATTGTAAAGGAGTTAATTTCAGTAATGCAGTAACTCATCGTCCTGTCATCTTTCCTATTAATCAGTGAGCAATATTTCAGTCTCCACTGAGCATCAGGAATGAATTTTGCAAACCTTACAGATTGAACTTGTATTGCCTGAAAAATACTGTCTTCCTACGGTGAAAAGAGCAAGAGGACAGAACAGAATAAGCTGTGCTAAGATTTTATGTGCTTCCTGCTTCCTTCTTCCTTTCAGATAATCTATTAATAAGCCTGAAGGACACACAAATGTAAATATTCCTGTCTGTTGGGTATTTGCCAGTCAGTTCCATAATGGTTTCCAATTAGGCAGAGACTGTCAGACCACAATGCAAGGACACCAGGGTGGCACAAAAAGACCCACACTGGGCAACTGGAGCCATAAAACAGGAACGTGTAAATCAGAAACAGCAAGAGGAACTAATTGGAAACGTTGCCCAGCAGAAACATTAGCATTTCATATTTATAATGCAAGTGCCGATAAACAAAGAGACATGTCAGCTATTAATTTACTTTCTGACAGTCCAATTGTGTGATACATTCCCAAATGACTGCAAGACAATAGGAAGCTGCTCATTTGTCAAGAAAGGCCAACATGGCACGTGGCATTTCAGTTACTAACAACTCACATGGTCCTTTTATTTAGAGCTCAGCCACAGTCTTGCCTTGAATCAGGAGTGACTTCACTGAAGTCAGACTTACCCCAGGGAAGAGCACGTTCAAAGCAAAAGAATGGTATAAAGCAACTGAAACATCCACAACCCTGACACAGTGGTTGTACCTGTAGCCCAGTGAAGGAGCCCAGGTCACTGGGTCATCCATAATGCCCATGGACCATGTAGCAGCTGAGATGCAGAGGCTGTTCAAAGAAGCACTCCTAAAGCCATCCACAACTAAAACACAGATATGCTGCATGCCAGCATCTTCACACCCAATGTAAGTGGCTTTTCAGAACCTTTTCTCAATGCCTGCTTCCTTGCTAAGGGGTTTTCAAGGTGCTCTGCACCTCCTGCCCGTGCTGTCAGTGTGTTCCTAGCTGAGCTGCAGCACTTTGGTACTTCGCTGACTCGCACTCCATCAAGTACAAGACAAAATGTTCAATTTGCACAAAATTCTGATTCTGCAGTAAAAATCCTCACATGCTCCTTGCTGAGCAGCACACAACCCCTCTCCTGATGCCCTACAAAACCCCTGCAAGGAGCCCAAAGCCCAGTTCAGCGAAACTGCCGGGGGTGTCAGTGAAGCTGTGCAGAGAACCTTTTGCTGGCAGAGCTCCCTGTGCCATGCACTCACCAGTTCAAGGGCAAGACAAGGGACAGCATATGGGACATTAAGTGCCCTTGTGGGTTATCTCACCCTACTTCTATCTGTGGTGATATTCACATGTTGCTCTGCTGCCTCTCAACTCCAAGTACAGCACTTTGCCCTTCACGGCTATCAATTTACCTCCTTCACCCTGAAAATGAGCACTAATTCATACTAACAAATCACATTTTAAAGGCACCAGTGTACTTTGCAAAGCCTGCCTCAGTGATATGAAGCTCTTGTGCCACTTGAATAGTACAGAGAACTGCCCTAGGCCAGTATAATTTTTACTCTAAATTTTAACAGTGTTAAATAGTTCCTCAGTCCCTCTTAAGGAACAAGGAGATAGGCAGCATAGGGCATTTCCTCTTTAGGTTTCTCTATCCATGCTGCCTGAGGATAGGACAAAGTGTTAAACTAAGTCTAAACAGCAAAGGGAAGACAGGAAAACAGTGCACCCAAAGAGATCCTGCACCTTTGCCTTGGTGTAGAAGCATCAGCTGGCTCAAAGCTCCCTCCATCTTTGCCTCTCCAAACAATTCAGGTGAAGAATCATGCTAAGAGATAGCAGGATGCTGTGGAAAGAGTCAGCCTGCCTCTCTGTTTCCCTGCAAGGCTTCTTTCCTCCCATATCTTAAATCCTCCTGTAATAACAAGCCTCTAGATAACAGCACTGAGATTAGAGTTGCCAGGGCCTCAGCACTGATGTTCAAACCCCCAAGCAAAAGCACAGCATGTTTGGCACAGAGCAGTCGAGAGCTGCCAGAGCAGCGAGCGACACGCATGAAGACACAGCCACAGTGGTGTCACTGCCCACAGGTTGTACCTGCCCTACAAGCTCTTTGAGGCAGGTGTCCAAGCCACCTGCAGCTCACCAGCCTCCTGCTGACTGAGGGCACCTAGAGCTCAGTGTGCCTGTGCCAGGCTGGCTCCCTGCCAGGGCACAGCACCTCCTTCCCCCTAGCCTCGCAGCTGGGTCGTGGGCAGGCAGGTGTCCTCAGGGGCAGCACGGCTGCAAGGCTGGAGAACAGAGGGTGTGAAGACACATCACCACCTTTGGGTCAGTCCAGGGTGAGGCAGGGAAGTGAATCCCATCTGCCTGGGCAAAGCAGCTCAGCCAGAGGCAGTAGGGCAGTGCCTGGTGGGAAGGATGTCACCAGGTCAGACACCTGCAGCGGGATGGAGACAGAACACCTGAAGCAAGTCATCCACATATTCTAAAAGTCTAAAGAACCTGCTTGCTTCTGCCTGCACGTGGCCATGCAGCTGTGTTCCAGAGAGGGAATGTGCTGCTGAAGGCAAAACAGCATTTGTTATCCTGGGGGAAGGCAGAAATTCCTTTCTAACACACCAAGTTTGAGTGGGGTAGTCCAGCTGTGGGGATACAGTCGTGTGGCAGATGAGCGAGAGGAGACCACACACTGTGGTCTTACTGGGAGTAAAAGAAACATGAAGAGCAAAAAGAAGAAAACAGCAAGGCAGACAGACAACCCCTACAATAAGGAGAGGGCACGGAGACTTTAAATGGGCTGTAAAGAAGCAAGGGAGAAGCACAAAAAATTACCAGGAAAGGTTGAAGCAGAAGATGAGAGCAGTCAACTTGCCAAAGTGATGGAAAACCACATGACATCCCAGGCTGTGCCTATCAATTATGGGCTTCAAAGGCATCCTCTGCCTGGAGAAACATGACCAGCACTGACTCACAGTGTGGTTTCATTACTAAAAGCCAATCTCAGCTCCCCAGGGGCTCTTGTTGCCTGGTGATTGTGGCCAGGCAGCTGCCAGCACAGGCAAGCTGGACTGCTGGGCATTCCTTCCTGCACCCAGGAGGCCCTGCAGGCACCCTGCTGCCAGGTTCTGCCCTCTGGAATACACACACACAGAGCAAAAAGGCATTTTCTAGCACATAGACATCAACCTCTGAGTACCAAATCACATCTCACAAAGTCTAAAACAAGTGATTTTGACTGACAGGCAGCTTCACTAATAAACAACAAACTCCTATGAGGCTTGGGAAAAAATGGAGGTTTGTTCTGCACCACCCATCCAAGCCTGATAATCCATAGCCAAGGCAGTCCTGAACTCTCCAAACTCCATTTGGGGACAACAACACCCTGAGGCAGTGAGTTCCAGGGGCTAATTTCACACTGAAGGCAAACATTTTGGTCACCAAGACCCCTGGAAGATGAACCATACGCATGGCTAAGACCTTCAGCAAAAGTCACCCAGGTTGTCTCTGAGGGTGGTGAGGAGCAGCTAGAAGACAGAAAAGCAATTTGACAGCAAACAGATGAAAAACTTGTATATTTGAATAATTACAGAGCCTCTGTTTGGAAAACACTTGGCTGTTAGCTGGATTTTTATGGAGCAGACCACCTCAGTTACTTCCTGTCTAAGTCGGTGTGACTCAGAGAAATCTGGTGAGAAACCTTGGAGACAGAACACTATGTTGCTTTTATCCAGGACATTACTAAAGGCCAACATAATTAGAATACAATAACTACTCCTGGGATTATCATCTCTGTCTTTATGCACTTAAATATGCCAAGTCTTTTCCTCAGATTATACTTTTAACACCAGTGCTGTCCAATGGCTGAGGCCTTACTAGCTTCAAAATTAATTATTTTGAAATTACCAGCTCACACATTTGTTTGCCCCTTTTCAGGGCATACAAATCCCAAGATGCAGCTGTACAAGTTCATTATTTTTTACTGAGAGTGGCAGAAATGTTAATGCAGATGTCCTTTTCCACTTGAGGAAGCGTGAGTAGAATGCATTCACTGTTTGTCTGTTGGCTTTTACTTGGACAAGACAAACATTTTCATGTGCTGCATGGATACTGGAGCAGCTGAAGCCAAATGGCTCAGTAGGAACAGGGAAACTGAGGCACATTTGAATCAGCAGAGGAAACCAGCAGCAGAAGTGCCAGAATCAGTGCAGACCCCATCAATGGAATCACTCGGGCGTGGACATCCATGCTGCACCTTTCCAATATTCCCAAGCTCAATGCCAGACCAGGAATGAAGTAGCACTCTCCAGGAATAACTGAGGCTCCAGAACTGCATCCCTCCTTGCCAAAGGGTCTCCCCTCTGCAGCCATGTCCCTGTTGAAACCTGTTATTCCAGGATACACCTGGACTTCTCTTGTTGTTTCTCCACCTGTCTTATGCCCCAACAGCCTTTTTAGCCACTTGTTTGTTTCTCCCAACAGGTAGATTTGGGGAGGGGGTTTATTCACCTGCTCCTATCACTCTTCCATCTTCCCATCCTGCCTTTCTCTCATGCACACATCTTACTCTTTGTTACACAACACCGCTTCTAATTACACTGTTCTTTTTCTGGCCTTTCCCTACTTCCACTACATTTTACTGTTATTTTATCAAGAGAAATCCTTGTGTCTAAGAAAGTGCTTTGGGAGAAAAGATTGAACTCTGCTCCTTTCCTCTCTCCTGTCTCTTCCTACCAGCTTGCTCTCGGCACAAGCATCATTTGAGAAAATGTTCCCCTGACTGAAATTCGAAAGGTCTCACTTTTCCTCTTCACAGTGGAACACAACTGCTGACATTTTTCAACTTTTCCCTTCTCAACTTTCTTGGGAAATTGCAAAACAATTGCAATTTTTTCAAGCGAAGGTAGAGACCTTCAAGAGCACATTGCTCTGGAGGTACTGTGGCTCTCCAAAGGGAAAGCAGAACATTGCCTTGCCTTTGGAAAACCTGAGCAGAGGTGAATTAAGCTTAGCAGGAGCCTGAAATGGCACCTAAAGGCCTCCCACTGCTTCTGCTAAATCAGCCCAATTCCAGGGCTGTTTCAAAACACATTTCCTGCAGTGCCACTACCACTAATTATAACTAATTCCAGAATAAAGTGTAGAGAAGACTCAACACCTGAGCTTTAAGTGCAGGTTGCACAAAGGCAGCTAAATAAGCTTAGAGAGGAAGAGATTCCTGCCAGGAACCAAGATTAACCAAGGAACCACAGGACATGGTGCACACTCGAGGTAAAACATGAGGGCAAGTAAGAACTATACACCCCACAACATTCCCATCAACCCAGGGCTTTCAAGGGAAAGAAAGGGGCTAGAAAAGGTTCTTTGGGTTGGATACCACCAACATATGGCCAAAACCAGGGGAGAATTCCCTGGAGAGATTTCCATCATCTTGCAGAACAAAGATGCTGAGACATTTTATTGGGGATGTGCTGCAGCAGGTAACTTGCTCTGCTGTACCCCACTGGCATTACATCACTCTCCTCTTCCAGCACAGCACTAAACCAAGTCCCAGCACTTACCTTGTCCCTGTTCCTCAGAGCCAGTGGCACTTCACACACCTCACCAGGGGTGTAGCTGTGAAACACCACCTCTGGTGGGCAAGGCTGAGGTGAGCTGTGATCCAGGCCAACTGCTGAGAGCTGGAGAGGCAAGAGAGAGAAGGGAGAGGTTCAGGGGCTGGGAGGAAGATTCTGCACTGATCCCCAGGGAAGCACAGCCTCTGGGTGAGTACATCTGCCCAGCCCACACTGGGAAAACAGTGGCTCTTCCACCTCTGCCCTGGGCTGATCAAAAGCTGCTGGACCACACTGAGCAGGCTCAAGCCAAGCTGCTCTTTTTGCAGGTTTTCTCCAGATTTCCTGCTCCAAAATCCCAGGCAGCACTTACCTCTAGCAGAGCCATGTGCTAATGGTGTCACAGAGATGCAGGACACTGACTGACAGAGCCCTGAGTCCTCCTGGAGCAAGTGAAACCCCAAAACTTACATCAGGCTCCATGGGAAACAATTTTGGGATGACCTTAACTCTGAGACAGAGTCCCACACAAGTCCAAATACTTCTTTTTATGTAATGCTTAGACACCAGTAAGAAAAGAACCATACCAGAGGAGGTAAGGGCAAAAAGAAAGTAACACAGCACTTAAGGAAAAAGACAAATGAGGTGAATGCTGGATGAGGATAAGCTCTTTTCTCAGCAGTTCTGGGCAACTTGAGTAAGACTGGAGTTGGTATCTCCTTTATCCATGAGCTTAAAAGGGCTGCTTTCTTTTAATCTATTATTGGTGTTGTATTTAATACCATTGCAGAGGCATGTCTGGAGTGATACCACAGCAAATGCTTACTGAGCAGAGACATTACTTTGACAAAACCCCTCCCTGCTTTTGCCTCCCCTCTCCAGCTGCACTGTTCCCACTCAGAACACACAGGCAGGTCTCCTGCATCTCCACAGGGTCACAGCTGGCTGAAGTGAGGAGCTGCAGCACACTGCCAGCTATTTGTGCATCTGTGTGAGGCATTCCCAGCCCCCTGTGCTATCCAGGGCAATCCTTAACCAGTTTGTTACAGCTCTCTTGCTGACAATTTCAACAGCCTATCTCAGCTATCTACCCACCAGGACTGTGTTTAAGCTGAGCAGCCCTCTAAGAAAAGCAGCCTTAAACACACCCCTCAGCAAACAGTGATCCAGATAAAGCACATCCACTCCCCTCTGCCCAGGGTGAGTTCCCTGCACATCTGGCAGCCTGCAAAATCTAACACCCCATCAGGTTCACACACACTGTTTCTGAAGCTTTAATGCAATTAGTTTTGTTAAATGGGAGAAATCATCAGAGGCCCTCAGCCTTCAAAGGCCAACGCTGCCACTGTGGAGGGAACCCTTGAACCCTCAGCATTTGACAGTGACCACACCAAAGCAAGAGGTGGCTATTTCAGCAGAAGAATGGAAAATGGCAATCTCATTCCCTTGTGTCCTCCCCCAGCCCTCTCTCATTAGGGACGACAGTTACACTCCAGGAAACCCCACCAGCTTCAGCAGAAGTTATTTGTGTTGACTTAGCACAAATCAGGACTCCAATGTCTCACTGGGGAAAAATACTTTGCCTTTCCCCCAGCAGAAGGAACTCCACCATCACCATCAGTTTGAAATGACAGCAGGACCTGGACACTGAGGTATTTCAATGAGCTGTCACAAGCACACACCATCTTCAAATGTCACATCAAACAGCAAGGAAAAGGGCAGGGAAAGGCTACCTTGTAATAGAGGTCTCGCTCTTGTCTTGAAGCTGGACAACCTGGGGCAGATTCATCTCCTGAGTGCTGGCCAGCCTCTGCTTGATGGTGAGAGACATCTCCTTCTGGAAGGCAGAGGGAGTCAGCTGAAAGGCAAAAAAAAAAAAAAAAGGCATGAGACTCAGAAATACCCTTGTTCAAAAAGGCTTTTCTTGTTCAAGTGCCAGTGATGAATAATTTGTGATCACAGCCACTAGGACAGTTCTGGAAGCCCTGGAAGTTACCTGCTGAAATATTTAACATCAGTAAATTAATGATATAGAGCAGAATGCACATGCTGTAGCCACGTGGCTCTGTCCCATTAGCTTCTCTGTGATTTGATGTGACATGTTTGGGGATTTCTGCTCTTTGGGCATTTGTTTCCTCTTTAGTTTCACTGGATTGAGCTGGTGACCTTTGCAGAGAGCGGGGACGAGTTATCAGAACTCCCCTAACCCCATCCTTGCCCAGCACTCACAACCCACCACGTGGAGATGTCACTGCGGGTGAGTCCGAGGGAGGCAAGAAAGCAGCTCTGTGCCAAGGCTGAAGCGCACAGCAATGGGCCCAAGCTTCAGTGCTCTCTTTTTAATTAGCACTTGTTTTCTCTGTCTGGCCGCACAGACCCCTCCCCAGAAGAACACACGGAGCTCCTTGACAGAGCCCCAGCACCAGAACATCTCCAGTCAATGAGCTCCAGGCAGCAAAGGGACGTTTGTGGGTGGGGAGGAGGAATTGCCCTGACTGCACTGCTGGGCTGGAGCTGTGCTCCACACAGGAGATGGGACAGAACAGCAGGTTTGGAACCTGTTCTAGCTGGGACCAGCCCTGTCTGTCAGAGCTCCAGGCAGAGTTTGAGCTGCCCTGCACATGCCAGGTGCCCAAGGGCAGGCTGGTGAGAGCAGCACAGGTGAGTGTCCAGCCTGACAGAAGAAATTCTGCCACACAAAGGGGATGGAAAGCAGCACATCCTCATGGATTCAGCTGTGCATTGGTTTAACTTGGCTCTAGACCCTTCACTGGCTTCATTGCCCTTCTCTGGACTTGCTCCAGCACCTCAATGTCTTTCCTCAATGAGTGGCCCAGAATTGGACAGAAAACTCTGGCCTGTTGAGAAGTGCAAATGGATTTGATGTGATAATTTCACCAAACTCAAGGGCAACATTCACTAGGTACCTTTGTACACACAGATAGAGATGTGCACATCTCTGAGCCAGTGTGTAGGAACTGACCATTGCCTATATGATAAGTTATAGAGTGAACCTTGACAACAAACTCTGCTGGCTCACTGAGGAGACCTACTCAGACGTTTCTTTGACGCTGGTGTCTCCAGGCTGTGGCATCCTTCAGAACTGGAGAACACAAGGCCTCCCCACCTTGTTTCCCATGGGCCACAAAGACACACCAGAGCCTGCTGGCATGTCTCACCTTTCCCTCCACCCCCTCTCCCATGATTATTGGAACCCTATTTACTGCAATTATTAACCAAATCCTTATTAATATCCAAGCTGTCTTTGCTAACTCTTGAGAATATTCTCAGGAATTAATTTCCACCAAAATAATCTTCTTTTTGTGAGTACAGAAGGAAGGTGAACATCACTTGGCTGCTTAATTTTTCAAGAGCAGCTGACCTGATGTGACTTTGAGTCTGGACCTTCTGAGGACTCAGAGTGTTATGAACAACCTCAAACCCAGGGACACTGCTGCCCCAAGTCAGACAAAATCAGAGCACTTTCCTGCATTGCAAACCAAGTGTCCACCCTTTCTGCAAGTATCTTTCTGCTGATGTTTCTAACTAATGGAGCAGAGAGTTCAAGACTCTGATTAACAACTATAGCTTCTCAAGGCTAATTTGGTCAAGTTACAAAAATTATCCAACAAATATGACTCCTTCCAGGCGTGAAATTACCACACTGCCCAAGAGCATTTCTCCATGGAGAATGAGGGTCCTAATTTTCATTTAGTAACATCCAAATTCAAGGCTTCCTATAGGCATTCGAAGTTGTAACACCATAAATAAAAGCATGAAACCGTTAAAGGAACATGAGCAATTAGTTCAAACAGAAATGCAACACATGGGAAAGCAGGGCCACTTCAGACTTTATCCTGGTGGCAGTTCTTCTCTAGCATCCTTATCTTGCAAGAAGCACAGGTAAACAGGGTCATTCCTTTTCCCACCACCAGCCTGACAACCACCTCTCTTGGTCTGTGTCGCACAAAGTGGGTGTGCAAGAAAGGGCAAGAAGAAAAGAAAACCCAAAAGCTGGTTTCAAGCACTGAAAAGACTCAAACATGGACAACATTTACTAAGCACTGTGGACCAGAAATAATGTCTCTTCCCTGTCTAGCAAACTGGACCAAGGAACAGATGCATTTGCCCACTTCTTATTTTCAAAGGCTTGGGAGACCAGCCCTAAACTAAACTTATTTGCATCCTGGCTGTAAGTTAAATCTCTGATTATATTCTCTCCTGCTTCCTTCTGTTCTATTTTTTTTTTTTTTTTTTGTGAACTTGCTTTATGCAACAAGACATTGTCTATACAAAGACAACCATTTCCTTTCCCTCAAGTTTTATTCACATCCACAAGCAACCCAGTAACTCCATTCCTTTATTCTCAAAGCAGTTACAGCATTATACACATAATCCACAAGGCTGCTGTTTCCTTTTGTTCTTACATGAAACATGAGAGCACAGCACTGTCTCATGGACACCAGGACATGCTGTAGCAAGAACTAGGATTTAAACCTGGAAATAACTATTTTTCAAGAGAGAAATCTAATAATACATTAATCTGAATTTCAGTGATTTATTACTGGGTCTTGAGAATAACTGGATTATTTGTTCCAATTTTCTAACTGCAATTTCATTTCACTTGAAATGAAAGCCTGTCCATCATGCCCACAGTGCTCATTTCCAGAGAGTTTCTACTCTCCACATCCCCATTCCAGTCTAGCAGCTTCCCCTGCCCTCTAGCTCTGGGGAGAAGCTCTTCCCTACCCCATAGTTGCACTTCCTTAAAGCCTCCACGGATCAGCCTCCAGACCTGGGGCAAGGAAGCAGAACTAAGAAATCAGCCTGATTTCCCTTGCAGGGATAGAATGAAACACCGACCATGACCCAGCACAGCTCCAGCCCACCACCCCTGTCCCATGAGGGGAGATCTCCATGGTCCCCACCTCAGACAGCTCTGTGATCCTCAGCAGGATTGAATTAGGTTCCTGGTCTAAGGATAAGTCTGGGTAGGTAAATGGGTTATAAAATTGCTGTGCAGCTTGCAGTGATGGTAGGGACTTCTTGCTTAGCTGTAGATGGTGGAATAGAGGGAGAATTGAGGAAGCTGAATCTGGGATGTCCATGGTGATCTTCAGCTTGGCACACTGTTCTGATAGATCTGGGTTTCCTGAGACATGTCAGAAGTTGTACCTCAGCCCTGGGCGTATTTCTTCATTGCTTTTCTAGGTGGCACAGCTGTCCTGGCACAGCTGGTTCCTGTGACTGCAACAGTATTACAAAGTGCACCTCAGAGTGGCGTTGGTAATGCTCCACGAGCTTCAGGTAAATTAATTTTAGGCACTACAGACAAGCCTAAAATTGAATGAAACAAAGCAAGAACTTAATTTGTATTTTTTCTCACGCAGGGAGGACTCTGATCATATCAATGCAAAGGACAGCAGGCAGATCTCTGTGTTACCACAGCTCTGACAATGTATTTGGGGGTGTCCTTTGGTGTTGCACCCAGTGAATACCCTCTGATGAGCTTGTTCCAATTAGTCAGGCACACATTTACACACACAGCAGCCAAGGACACCCAACTGGCAAGAGCATCTCTGCTGTCAGGTAGCTTCATGCATTTTTGGCACAACAGATGCTATAAACAAAAGCTTCTCAGGAGACTCTAGGCCACAGGCAAACCCAGTTCTCACATCTGCTTGGCAGGGAGCTAGGAACCCTCCATTTGGAAACCAACATTCATTATTTAGGAATTTACTATCCAGTCAGGGAGGATCTGAGCTCTGAAAAATAGCTGGCTCTGCAGCTAGCCAGCCTGTGGAGACTCACTCCAAAACATCTCCTGGACAATGTCCAGTGTAAGCAAAGCTCAGTGTAAATTGGAGAGCTGGGGCAAAGAAACCTCGCCCTGTGACACCCTTGTGCACTCAAGACACCAAGACAGAAGTGCAAGCAAAGGAAGCTGAATGGTGGGGGAAGCCTCCTGGCTCAGAAGGCAGAGCTTAGAGACAGATGTCAAGATGTCATCAAATCTCTTATACCTGGTCTGAGATGCACTCACAGGGCTGCTGCCTCCTTGTGCTCCCTCCCACAGCTCCAGCACCTTAGAACCAATCACAGAAGTGAATTCTGCTGCAGGCAGAGAGCACAGCTGGAGCCAGATTTCATGCTCAGAGAACTTGCCAGAGAGGCCTCAGGTGCTTAGCAAAGGAGACTGCTGGCTGGAAAGGATATCCATGGAATTGCATGGTAGAAATGATATTAAACTAACACAAGGCTTGCAAGCATCTCAGCACCCAGTGCCAAACCTGATGCTGGTACCTCAGCTCACTCTCCAACTCAACCCTGCTCTCACACTCAGCTGTGTCCCTGCTACTGAACTCACCATGTGTTTTTCCAGCCCAAACCTTCCTCCCCTGCCAGGCAGATGGAGGGGACCCAAGCCATTAGTTGGTCCAGCTTGTCAGCCCAGACAATGTCATTTCTACATCTCCTAGACTGCTGCAAGGAGAATGCAAGTGAGAAAAAGCCTGATCTGCAGGCTAGCACCTTGGATGCTCAAGAGCTAAGGAAAAGCCTTGGCTGGGGAGCTCTGCTCCCTGGATGACAAAGTCTTTTAGCTAATGACTATTTAATGTGCAGTGCATAAGCAGTCTCTGGAGGGGAAAAAAAGGGACAAGAACCATCTTTAAAGTGAAGGCAAGATTTGTTTCATGCTGTGGGCTCACAGCTACTGAGACTCCTTGCTCCAGGCAAGGCAGAAAAAAAGGGTCTGTACAGGACCGGCACCCTGCTCCCAGCTGAGTGGTTTTGACCATGACCTGAACTGGATAAATAAAAGCACCTTCACCTCTTCCCTTTAGGGCAGCAATAATAACCTCTGAACACTGCCTGGCTCAGGAGCAGTCTCCTCCATTCTGCTGACATGCACTGATTTGTTAATGCACCTTTCAGCTGCATCCCCAAATGGAACACGGGACATTCCCAGCATCCCTAAAACCCATCCATTCCCTTTCTGGACCATCCCTTCACTTCTGCAGCATCAGCTCTCAGTGCAGAGCACAGGCTGCACAATGCTCACAACCTGACCAGCTGCTTCACCTGCCAGGACATGGAGAGGCTGGGCATTGGCTGAGGTCTTGAAATGCTTCTGTAAACCTCAATCCCAACCAAGATGGTTTAATCTTAGACTTCCAAAGCTTCTCAATCAAAGTGATTATGTGAATCATGCCCAGTTCTCCCAAAGGAGTTTCAGTCTCTGGAAGACCATGGGTATTAACTCAATTAAGAGACACCAAACTGGAGACAGGGACCCAGCCAAAAGCAGAGGCAGGATTACAACCACTGAGCCTGGCCTCGGCTGGCTCCAGCCTCATACCTGCTTCTCCAGCACACACACAATACTGGCTGCCAGAAAAGCAAATAGTCAGTGTTTACTGGATTGCTGCTCTAATACTGCAGCACTGGGTGTAACCCCAAGGTGTTACAGAACAAGCTTCAACTTCACTGATTATTTCCTCTCCTTCAGGTATGGGGCACATCTGGAGAACCTGCTATGAGTAATTTGCATCCCCCTGGAGCAGCCTAGCCTTTTTATTTTCTCTAACTGCATACAGGAGTCTCCACTCAGCTCTGCTCCCAAGCTCTCTCTCCTGAGGCCAGACAACCTGGGCACCAAAAGCCACCCTACCTCCAGAGAAGGGACACAGCCACCATCACTCCAGCACAGGGGTGGTCACCAGCATCCCCCACTTTCCCCACTCTGCAGGGCCACACTCACACATTGGATCCCCTCAGCCAGCCAGGCTGTGGCTCACCTTCAGGAGCAGCAGGGCTTCCCAGCCAGCCCCAACACCACCATGGCAGCAACAGGGATGTCAACAGGGGAGGAGGCAGGGGGGGTTTCCAGAGACCACAGTGGCCTTGACAGCAGTGGGACAAAGGAATGCTCAGCACCTAGCTGGAGCTGCTGTGGTGCCCCTGCCTCAGGGTAGCAGAAACCAGCTGCACCTCCCCACATCTGCTGGGATACTGGTGATGCCTGGCTGGCAGTGCCTTGTCTCAAATAGTAACAGCAGCTCAGGGACACCATGAACGCAGCAAACACACAGTGAAACTGCCTGCAACACACCTGCAACAACTGCAGCATGTCCAAGGGAGCAGAGAGGGGACACACTTGCCCACAGCTCAGCACAAAAGCAAGCCAGGCACCTCAGCATTTCAGAAAAGCTACCCTTCTCTGTCCTAGCAGGTTGTGATCAAACCAGGCCCCAAACTCTGCACTCTTTACAGGCACAAGTAGCAGTTAGTTTGTGCAGGGAGCTGAAATCCTTCCTCCATCCCCTGGGAAAGGCTCTCTGCATAGCTCTTCTCCTCCTGCAGAAGCAAATGAGCATACAGCCAAGGGCAACAGGCAGGCACGTTGCATTATTAACCTCTCCTTTGCTGCAGAGCTGGAAGGACACAGAGCCAGCATCCCCCAAAAAACCCAGCTGCAGGCTCTGAGATGAGACCTCACAGCACAGGCACACTCTGGCTGCTGAGCACCAAAACCAGAGACCCTGGGGGGTTGCAAGAGGCACATCAGAAACATCTGTCCTGTCATCACTGCTGCACTCACCAGATCAAGCCAGTTAACAGAGTTAACTGGACCCTTTTGGTGTCTTGCAGAGTACACAAAGCTGCTGCAAAGGCTGCAGTGAGGTTCCAGAGAAAAGAGGAAAGTGCTGGCAGACAGCTCACAGGATGGAAGAGGTGCATATGGGAGCACTCCCTACCCCCATTTTAACCCATGAAGGGTTCACTTCAAGAAAGGACTGACTGCAATGCTCAGTCACTTTAGATGTTTCAAAATATTTACATTCCATACTGAATAACTGCACTGAGATCACTTATCCAGCTGCAACCTTAAGAAGGTCCAGTCATGGAGTTCTAAACCAGCAGCTCACAGCCCTCTTTGTTCCAAAGAGGGCTCATATTAGTTTTTTTCTGAGGAAGAAGGAAAAGTATGTTGGGTCCTTTTAGCCATATTTCCTCTGCCTTCCTCTGAGCAATACAATCACCATTGCAAGGGAGAACATAGATTTATTTTTTGGTAGCACAGACCTTAACACACAGCCTTGGGTTTATCTTCTCCCTTGTTATTCCCATGCTGGGAATCAATTTGTTAGTTTGTGCAGGGAGCTGAACTCATTTTCCCCCATTTTTTACTTAATTTACATCTCACTTTCAAACCCTGAAATGCTTCTTTAGTCTTTTCTAAATCAAGACACTATTTCAAATCCCTGCCTTTTAGACACCCTGACATTAGCTGTGCAGTTAACTAATTTGAAAAGAATAGATTGTATTATCTTCACTGCCTCTTAAAAGAAAGCAAAATCCTTGACCCCAACAAGTGTAATGCCTCCTATGCTTTCTTTTTCTTTAGTTCTATGAAATCATTTAATCCAGCCAGCTGTCTTTATGTCAATGCAAAAGAAAATCTACAAGCCTCCAGAAGCTGATCACAGTTCAAGGGGAATCTCTGACATGGAGCTTGGGAAAGGCAGCAACCAAGGCTGTGCCTGCCAGGAGACAGTGCCTTGGAAAGATGGGTGAGCTTTGGATGGAGGCTCAAGCCTGACTCAGCAAGCTACTGGCACAGGAGCTCAGCTTCAACAACAAAGAAAAAGGGACAGATGTCAAGGGTGACAATATTTGCGCAGTTACAAGGTGATTTAATAGTTTTTCCTGGGGCTGCCACTACCTTAATCCCAACTGCCTTGGCATCCTCTTTCCTGGCAGCTAAAAACCATCTGCGACCCTGTGGTACTGAGGACAGAAACACGCAGCAGCAGCATCACCCTGCAGGACCAGAGCTTGGTGGCGTTTGCCAGTGACAGAGGCAGAGCAGGGCTCAGTGTCTCCTCCCTCACACCCAGCTCTTCTCTGCCAGCAGGGTCCTGCCAGGGCATTCTCCATCCCACCCACCAGCACGGGGCACCCCAGGCTGCGAGCACCAGGCTCTCCTCTGCTCCAGCCAAGACACAGAGCAGCCTGCAAGCCCAAGCAGCTCTCTGGAAATGCCATCTCATGTCACTAAAACCATGGCAACGCTTCAGAACCCAGCACTATCACCCCACAGCCAGTCACAAGGATCACCCCAATTGCCACAGACAGGCCTTCCCCCCAGCTTCTCCAGCTCTTTGCTTAACCAGAGCCACAACAGCTTAGCTGGCGCTCGTAGCTTCTGGCATCACCTGGCAGCTCTGTTGGCTGTTGGATGGGCCTGGCTTTGCAGCAAGTCAGTCACCCCCAGCCCAGCAGGTCTGGTGCCTCTGCAGGGCCTTTCCAAACACCAACAGCTGACTCTGTGATGGGGAGAAAGGAAGATTAGAAAACACAACAGTTGTAAGTGGGACACAAGGAAGGGACAAATGCAGCCCGTGACATGCATTTCAACCTGAACCCACAGGAGCACCTGGCATGATTAGAGCAGCTACAAAGCACCAGGCTGTTCAGAAGCAGCGCTGTGAAAGGAGTAGCTTGTTTTATTTATCACTTGAGAAGCACCAAAGGAACAAGCTGCTGTCCTTGCTGCTGCCAGCCAGCTGGTGCAGCTCCCTGCAGCACACAGGGCTGTGCTGAGAGGTGCTGGGGCAGTCTGCAGGCACCAGCACTGCTGGGCAAGGAACTCACCAACTGAAGCAGGCACCAAGAAAAGAAATCAAAGGCAAACGTGGCTTTTCTTGCACTGGGCAGTTGCCTTCAGTAAAACCACAGAACAGCCAGTAAACAGGTCCAGTAAAACCGCACAACAGGTCCAGTAAAACCACACAACAGCCACAATTGCAGAGTTTGAACTCAAGCAAAATCCCAAAGAACTTGGCTGGATTACTTAAGGAGGAGCTACTGGATTGCCTTTGGCTTAGCCAAATATTTGACTGCATTTGTATCCAAATGTCTTCTGCTTAAAAGATTGGGAGCTTTGCTAAAAAACAGCCATGCAGAAGCCATTCTGGGCTGGAACATGGGCTTTCTGATTTTTAAACAAGGCACCTGGTACATCCCCTAGAAGAGCCTCTGCTCTCTGCCCTGGAGGTGCTGTCAGACTCCACAGCTTTTATCTGCTCGAGGTCTCCATGCTGACTCCCATCATGTCATATATTGGCAGTGGGAGCAGAGGGACAGATTGTAATTTTCCACAAAGAGGTTGTCCAAGTTGAACTGTTAAACAAGCACCTCAGGCTCTTCCTTTGAACCTCTTCTCATCCTTCACACATCCCAAGAACTACCATGAATAAAGAGACAGCAATAAAACCAGCCCCAAACATCTCCTGAGGTTCTCCTTGAGGGAAATATCCCTGCTTATGAAAGACCAGCTTTGTAATAAACATATGGCCTCAAAGGCAGAGGGAAAACCCTTCAAACCATAAAGCAGAAGTGGAGTCACTCATGTAATTGGAGTGGTTGATCAGAAAACCTGGCCAACTGGGGCTCTGTAGCAAACACCAAGAACCTGAAAGAGTAAACCTGTCCAGCCACTGATACCATTTAAAACAACTGGGGGATAAGAAGACAGAGAGTAGCCACATTAAAAAAAAAATCAAATAAATAAATAATGAAAAGTTAAAAGAGAGGCACCTGAGTGGGGGCAGGAACAGCCAGGTCTGCATCTTGGTGACCATCAGCACAAACATCTCTGAGTTCCAAGGCTGAGCTGCAGGACAGACCCACCTGATTGGAGCTGTCAGCCTCACTGCAGAGTTTTGGTTTCCCATTATAGGAACAGCTCAAGAGGGTGCAGGTTTGATTTGTGCAGCATCTCTCTGCCAAGGATGAAAGCAAGGACCTGAGTACCCCATTTGTGACTTCCTCTCACATTGAAAAGTCTTCCTAGTGCACTCTGGCACCTGATCTCATTAAAAAAGGAAGAGAGGGAACAGATGGAAACATAAAAAGAAACTGTCAGCTGCCAGCCACTGCTCCCATCCTGTCTCCATCCCTCCCCACTGCGGCAGGAGCACCACCAGCAGCTCTTGCAAGGACAAGGCCAGCAGGAGATGAGGAGGAAGATTTCAGGTGGGCAATAAACAATAGGAATGGAGGAAATCTTGGTAAATAAGAGCTCCTTTTGTCAGGAAAGGCAACACATGAGAACTATGCCATGTCCAGGAGCCCTCCTGTCCTTGCAAACAGCAGGGAGTGGTGTGCTGGCTGAATCCTTTCCAGCATGCCTCCACCCCCAGGCACCAGCAAATCCAGGAGCAAAGCCCCACCAAAAGGTGAGCTGGGATCCCCAGTGGGGCCTGTAGGAATCTCTCTTTCTTCTCTCCCAGCCTGTAGTTCAGGTATGGAAGCCTTGGCAGACCCAGGGGATGTCCTATAACCAAGAGCATAAGAGAAGGGACACAGAGCCACCACCCTTCCATTCAAGGGGTTTGTTGCACCTGTTCCTGAGCCACCACGTGTCCTTGGGTGCCACTGCAGAGACAGCCCTGCAACTTCCCCTCTCAAAGCAGCACAGGGACTCCCAGGGCAAGCAGGCCACAGAGAGGAAACCTTCCCCATTTCTCTCACCATCCCCAAACATTTTCCTCTTTCCCAGAGAGAATAAAATAAATTTCCCCTCCCCATGCCAGAGGCAGCACATAAGGTGGACCTTAGATGATAGTGAAGGTCACAAATTTGCACTCATCTAATTACAGCTCTGCCAGGTGTCAGGCAAAGGGACCAATCTCACAGAGGCTCAACTTTCCACATTTACCAAGGAAAAGGTAAAGTCAAAAGGGAAGCAAAAACTTGCATTCATCCCAGTGCTGGGAATGCCACAGGGAGACTGATGTGTCCTCTCTCTGTAAGTAGCCTAATTTGAAAGCAGCCCAGTTGTTTCAGCAACATATAAAATCAGCTTTCTTTGTAGAAAATAGCATCTTTCACCAGACTAACTTGATGGGAACAAAATGTGCTACTGACAAACCTCATCTTGTCCATATCCTTAAGCATTGCTGGCTAGATCAACCTACCTTTAAAACAAGTGCCTGCAGCAATCCTGAAAGGCAGAGAAAGCAGCATCTCAGCCTTGTGGCAGAACTGTGATGCAAATGATACTGCACAGGAAAATTAAGGTGTAAGTTTATTATGCATCAGCTTTTCTCCAGCAGCTACCTACAAGCAGGGTCTTGTCATGGAGCAAACTCCATGTTTGCTGTGGGCTTAGATGCCCAGCATGTCTGCAGTCAAATCACAGCACCTGCCTCAGCCACCCACCTAAAAACCTTGAAGGGAATTGGAAAGGCACTGACCATCCAGCTGGAGCCCTCAGCATCCTCCATCACTAAAAAAATCAGGAGAGGGCAAGTAAAAATTATGCCCAGCCACCAGGAACCTTTAGAGGCATCCATCAGCTGAACTGCTGAGACACAAATATCTACAGTCTCTCTTTAGCACAGCCTCAAGGCAGACCCCTTTTTTTTTAACCCTCCCTGGCTGCTGCTCCCACCTTTTTAATTAGGAACTGGATGCTAATTTCTCTCAGCCAAGTTCACAACAACTTGCTAGGCTGAACACAAAAAGATGGCTTCAGTTTAATTTTCCTATGACTACAAGACAGAGGTTTCCAAACCTGTTTGGAAACTATTTTTTTTTTCCTGGCTGGTCTTCCCAGCACTGAGAAGTCCTTTAACAAATGATATCTCCATATAGAGACGTCTGGGATTAACCAGGCCAGATACATCAAACCTTCACAAGGAAAGCTGGGCTGCATAGGGAGCTGGGAATCTCTTTATGGAGCAGACCCAGGAATTAGCCCAGCAATGAGGCTGGTCAGGAAGCCAGTTTGTTAAATAACACTTCTCCAGGAGCAAAAGGAGCAACAACTTTGCCAGCTGACTGGGGAAGGCTCCAGCTGCTAACAGAGCACAGCTCCCTCCTCTGCTGCTCTGAGGGCCCTCCCTCCCCGCACAGAGGCGGCAGATCAGACAGCAAATCTCCCCTCAGAAAGGACATTTGAGGCTGTAATGGCACCTTCAGTCCCTTGGCTTTGCTCCTCTCCACTGCTCAGCAAGCTGTTCTGCCTCACTGGACACACTGGTCCCTGCCTGCCCTCAGCTCAAGGGGGGACCCTGGGGAGATCAGAGCAGCCCCTCCACGCTTTCAAGCTCACTGGGCTGCATCTCTGTGCAATCCTCAAACCCTGCACATAAGGGCAGCCTATTTTTTTAGTCTCACTGGCAAACTGAGCTGAAAAGCAGCTGGGGAGGAACATTCACTTGGGAAAGCAGGATTTCTCCTTCCCAGCAAGTAGCATTTGCAGGGCAGCAGACAAACTGGCTGACATTTGCAGAGAGCTCTGAAGGCACATAACCCTCTGGAAATGTGCATCATCAGTCCTGCTATTCTTGGCCCACTAAGCTTGTTTGTCTCCCACAAAAGCTGTGAGAGAGCACAACTCTTGCACACGTGCTGTCTCCCTGGGAACTAATCCTACGTTTGTCCTCCTTGACTTAAGTGTTCATTTGAGCCCACAGCAAAATTTCAAGGCCTAGAAACACCTGGCATGGAGTTGAAAACAAAGGTCAGGTATCAAGCACAACTTCTCCTGGGGATGTACACCCAACAAGAAACCCTCTCTCACTATGCTCATAATCCAGGTAAACACCTGCTCTTGGAGACAGAAGCAATTTAAGGAACTTCCCAAAGCCCTGCTTGGTCCCTTGGCAGGGCAAGGGCTGCTGCCAGCATGGGCTTCCTGCCTTCCCAAATTCCCCCCCTGACATTCCCACTTCCCCAAGTCTACGCACAAGTCCACCACAGCAACTGCAGTTGTGCTTCCAGTAGAACAAACTCATCTAGAAGAGAAAAGGCAGCTGGCATCTGCTCCCTGCCAGAGCCCACAGCAGACATTTCTACATGTTTGATAAGGCTCTTTTCACTCCACATAAAGCAGACTGCACAGATGATCAGAGGGATCAGGCACACAGTCATGGAAAGATTTAGGTGAAGGAGTCTTTGGTCCAACCCCTCTGCACAAACCATAAAATTTCCAAGTTAAAACAGATTATGTGGGGAGGCACCCAGCAGGTATCTCCCAGGATGGAGATTCCCCTCCTCTCTGGCTCACAGAAGCCTTCACCTGCATTTAAAGTTACCAGACACACGAGTCAGCTACAAAACAGGCTCCAAAAGATACCACATACCACGATCCTGTAGTCCTTGCTCTGTAAGTTAACCACAGCATACAGCTTCAATGTCCTTGCTCTTTGAAAAGAAGAAAAAAGGCTCCTATTGTGGGTGGTGTTTGTTTTGAAGCAGCCATGCGTTGAACCAAAATGCCAACTGTTTCATAGCATACAGCAGAAAGGCACTGAGGTTATCTGCCCTGCACATACAAGTGCCAGAAGATGGGTAACAGACCAAGAATCCCAGAGAAATAAAAGCAACCTCTTTTAGCAACCTTTATCTTTGGTCCCTCTTCTTCATGGCCTCTTGCAGTCCCCACAGCACCAGGCAGGCAATATCAAGGCCATGGCATCAGCACCATCTGCTTCCCTGCCTGGGCAATCAGCTGAACACAAACACAGCACATCAGAGATGGGCACCCAGACAGTTGATTACACAAACCAAAGGGATCGGCCAGGAAAGAGTAAAGAGAGGCCTGAGTCACAAACAGCCTGACAGAGCATGCTGTAAACGGGCTGAGGAAAAGGAAAAAAAGGAAAAGGGTTCCCAAAGCACCTAAGCCATACCACAGAGGAAAGGTCAGAAAGCAGGGAACATTCCAGAGTCAGGCCAGCTGTAAGTGAACCCAGCTCACAGCTCAGAAAAGCAGAGCTGTAACACGTACTGAGTGCCAAGATTTGCTCAGCTAATATATGCCAAACAGCAGCTCTATTTGTTTTCCACTGGATGAATAATCCTTTCTATCAGGATGCAATCAGGAGCCTAACTCTGATTTAGCTGGGACAGCCTTTCTTCTGATTAGGAACCTGGAATCTCAGCTCAGCCACTCACAAGTTTCTTGCTTGCAGGGAGATTGTTTATAACAGCCCAGCAGATTAAATACAGCAAACATTCACTGCAAAAATCAAAGCAAAGCCAGAGCTGCTGCTCGCCTCTTTATACAGCTGCAGAGCATTTTAGTTGAGGGAGCAGAGCAAAGGATCATTCTTTTGCTGATCCCCTAAAATTAAAATTATGCAACTGCTTTGTATCACTCATTGCCATCCAAATTTCCATGATTAAAGGTGTTCATTTCTTTCCAGACTCAGGGCAAAATAAAGAGGACTTCCCACCTCCATATGCCTGCACTTTGGACTTTTCCACGTGTGACTTCCACAACCACTGCAATGACAGAGTGCAAAAACAAAAATCTCTCCTAACACTTGATAACTGGGCCTAGAGGGGTACAGCTCACAAAACAGCAGGGCCAAGACCTGAAACAAATACATGTGCAGGATATAGGGGAAACAGGGAGGAGGATACAATGCTGGAAGCACCAGATTCCTGAAGCTAATAGCAGTATGGACGCTCTCTGGACAAAAAGTTCTGCATCCTGGATTTCCATCACACTTTTAGTTGGGGGTCTGAATGTTTAAGGCTGTCGTCTACCTTCCTAGAGGGGTCTGACTCCTATAAATATGCAGAGGCTCCTAATTTACTCAGCCTTGGCAAAAAAAAAAAAAAAAAAAAAACCAAAACAAAAACCAAAACAAAACAAAAACAAGCAAACAAACAAAAACCCAAAAAACAAGCTGTATCCTAATGATAAAAAGCAGACCCAAGCTGAACACGGGACCACTGTAGAAGCCACTGTCAGAAGTCCAAGACAGAAAAGCAAAGGTCTCCCTCCAATCTCCATCAAAGGGGAATGATTCCAAAGTGCTTCCTACATTCTGGGTAGTCAATCAGTCACTTGCAGACCAACCAGGTCCTGAAATCTCCACTGCAAACACCAGACAAGCTGCAGATGTCTTTAGCATCGGGCTGGCTGAATTATCCCCACCCAGGAATTAGCTAAACACAGTTTAACTCATTTATCAGCTTAGTCCAGAGCACTTTTAAATCCCTACATATTGGTCCAAGTTGCCAGAGGTGTTTTAACTCTTGAGACCTCAAGATGCTAAACACTGGTTGAGAAAACAATATTAAACACACATATCTTATTTTCTTCAGTGTTTAAATGACTGTGAATGAACTGCTTATCCATCCTTGCTACCGGCTCTTGCTAGGAGTAGGGTTCATTCAGCTCCATTTTGCATGCAGTTCCTGCTTGAAATACTGAGCTGAATCAACAGATTCTGTCCTGGAGGAAAAGACAGCCCTGCCCTGAACCTCTGTGCATCACACAGTCTTCATCTGGCTCTGCAAACGAAGGGCAAGAAGCAGGACAGAAACAGAACAACTGATAAATTGGCATAAACTGCTGGCTTTTGAGGCCTGGTATGCCCCCCCGAAATGAGACACCCAAACCCACCTGGGCTAAAGGACTGTTCCTTCAAGTACAAGAAGCAATACAGTAATCCCTCTGTTCTTCTCCTGGTTCTGGTCACCAGAGAGCTGTCCATCAGCCCATGGCCAGAAAAGCTGATATCCTAATTAAAGGCAACATTTAAAGCCCAAAGCAACAAAGAGACTCATTGGCAGCACATAGCAAATGACAAAAATACAGATGCTTCTGATAACAAGTCTTTGAAGGGAAAACTAAAGTTTATAGGAATCACTACTGGAAGGCTCTTAGGGGAAAGGGTTAAACATCAGCAGCAGCTCTGAAGCCCAGTCATCAATTGGGAGAGTTAAACATTGCCTGGGAAATGTCAAATGCTGTCAAGACATGACAATGCTCTCTGTAGTGATGCCCTAGCAAAGGGCTCATCTCTGAGAACAGAGACTGATGGATCATCAGCCCTGCCAAGAGAAAGGAGTTTATTGGCAATTGGTACAGAGAGTACAACAATCTCAAAAAAAAAAAGGTCACTTCACCAAGACATCCAGCATCTCCCTCCACTGCCCACAGGCACATCTGCAGCCCAGCCCTCGTGTCAGGAGTCCTCTCAGAACATCCAGTCAGTGCTTTCAGGCTTCCAAACCCTGGCTTTCTGGGAGCTGCATTCAAGCCACTTCAGGAAAAAAACAGATTTAGATGTTCCTTAACTTCATCAGCAGACTTCCAGGAATTTTCTCACCTCAGAGAAAATGAAATGAGAGGAACATTTTTATTCATTTGCTCCAAAGCAAAATAAAACCAGCCACTGCAGCAATAAGACAGCTATCATTGGAGTAGAGATCTTCAAAGCCCTGAAATAAATAGCCTTGCCTCTAGCTTCCAGCTGCACTGGAATTGCTTTACACCACCTTACACAAACCCCAAAATTAAATGTCTCCTACAAGTTATCAAAGAAACAGCGTTAAAAATGTCATTGATGCCCACAGGATTAGGCATTAGCTTCGAAATTTCCCCATCCTTTGGTCTCCAGAGCAAACCTTCAGGTCCGATCAACGCCAGCATTAGGCTGGTCTGCTGAAATGGTAATGAAAGTGCCTTCAGCAAGATCAGACAGACACAGAATATTCCTTCCTTATTAGCTCAGGTTCTGCTCTCTCTGACCAGCTTGATTCCCACAACAGCCGCTTGGCCTGTGGCAGCTGAACAGCCACAGAGCCTGAGCAGCAAATGAGGCAAAGCCTGGGGGAAAAAAGCAAGTGTGAAAGAGAGTGACAAAGCAAGGAGCACTGGGATCTGAATGTCACACCATCCCTTCAGAGATGTCCCCATCTGGCTCCAGAACTATAAAGACTGGTGCTCCAAGAAAGCATCAGGTGTCTCTTTCTCTGCTTGGCACATCAATATTTATGCAATAGATGCCTTTACATCACCTCCAAGATATCCTCTGAAGGGAAAGAAGGAGGGAGGGAGAAAGAGATGGGGAACAATATACCTTCCAAGGAAGATGAAAAGAATCAAGGCTTCACAAAACTAATCCAGGTCCCAGACATTTTTGTATCTTTACAGGTGTTACTACACAAGGAATAGCATAACATTAAAATCCATTTCACGGGGAGAAGAGAAAAGCTTTGGAGAAGAGCACAAAGGACAGGGCTGCAAAGTCTTTCAAAGCCAGTGGAGCACACCTCCTCCTGGGGGTGGCCAGCTCTAATTGCCACATTGCTACCCAGTAATGATAGGAGGAAGGGAGTCAGGACAGCTGCAGAAAGTAAATGAGACTCCTCAAAGGAGAAAAAAGGAAAGAGAAAATAACTAAGATCTTTTTACCATGCTATTTGAGACAAGAGCCATCAAAGCGTGAGAGTCAGTGATGGACAGCTGGGGAGAACAGACAGGATTCAACAAAACTGTTCAGACAGGAAAGAATCAGAGTAAAAATGAATATTCAACAAAAGAAATAATCTTTTGCTTTGCCATACAGGTACCACTGTGTCACAAGGTAAATATCCCATTCTGCTGCCCAGATGCAAAGCAAGACACCTCTTTTCCTGAGGGTGACTGCCACAGCTCTGTGGGAAGGTAAGGATTGGACAACATCTCTTCCCTAGCTGGGAAAGAAGCTCCCTCCTGATCTGACAGGTCCACTTTGACAGGCATCAGAGTGGGCTGTCCTGCTCACAGTCATGTATGGTAGGATGGGCAATTGTTCATGGGGTTGTCAGAGCCACAGAGGAAGCTAAATCCAAAGATCAGTCACCCTGACTCTCCTTTCTGCTCTAGTTTCATAAAGGTAAGGTTTTGAAAATATCTCTGTGACTTACCTTTTGTGCCAATGATGCCATCTTCATCAGGGCTGGCTCTCTTTTCTTAAGTAAAAAGGAAAGGGCAGAGGAGCCCTGACTGAGCAAGTTGTTTGCCTTCTGTGGGGGGGCATTTTCTCAGCCTTCCACCACTGGGAGGCAAATTGACTTCTGGTGCAAGGGCAGAGAATTCAGTACAGCTCTGCTAGCAAAGAGCTTGGCCCAGGTCTCCCTTGTTGATTCCTGCTTTTTAACAAGCATTCAATTTTAAAGTCAGGATTTTAAAAAAGGGGGCATCCACACAGATGAGGAGACACAGGATTCCACTCCCTCCTCCTGCCTTCCACAGCAAACTTAACACCCAGGAAAAAGAAGACTTGGGAGTCATCAGATGTAACATCTCATTTATTCCTTACAGCTGCCCCTGTTCTTTCCCCCATATTATTATGGGCAAAATATATGGCAATTACAGTCCCCCCTGCTGGTACATTCTCTACCAGCTTGTGAAGTGCAGCTCTGAAGCAGAGCTCCATCTAAATAGAGCCAGCTTTGACATCTGCATCCCAAAGCTCAGTGGGAAATGGGCAGCTCAAATCCTTAACAAAACATCAAGCAAGCCACCTAGGACACAGTGCCCTGTGCTGACTCCCTTCACCACATCAGAGGTGACAGTGTCATTTGACAAATCGCTCCTTCTTGCTTTACAGGACTCTTATGTCACAGCATTGCCTCCAAAGTTTCCCATTTCCCCTACAGAGCAAGGTTACCTCAGCATTTAAACATCAGCCAACAGGTTTACCTGACACTTTAGAGTCAGCTAAGGCACAGCTCAGGCCCTGCACAATTTACAACGCTCCTGGAAGCTGGTGGCTACAGCTCAGGTAGCCACGCATTTAGAAAAACCCCAGCTCTGGGCACAGCCTCATCTCACCTGCCAGAGCCCCCACACAGTCCACTGGGTCTGAAGGCAAATTTTTCATTGCCCTTCAATCCCCAGAAGGCCAGGACTTGAAAAGGACACCCTAAGGACACAGTCAGAGTGACCCTGGCTGTAGTGAGGGAATAAAAGCCAGATAGAAGCTAACATCTCTTCCAGTTAGTTTCCAGAAATCCTCAAACAACAGAGAATTATTCCACACAATAACTTCTGCAGCCTGGGGAGGCAGAGCCATGATTTGAATACACACACAACCAGGGTGTACAGGCTTGTAGCTGGGTGCTCTGCATTCTTCTCTCTTCATTTGACTCCTCAGCCCTAAATTTTGGTTCAGCAGTAATTCCCCAAATAGTCCAACTACAGTTTCAGGCATCCCATTACCTGAGGAGGGTATGATCCTGGAAATGTGACTGACCACAATTCAATCTCTCCCATAAGAAACAACGGACAGAGGAATGTGTGCAGGCATTCCAGACATGCACACAACCTGAGCCCACAGGGATAGGAAGATGGATGGACAAGCAAGACCATTGGGGTTGTCAGCTGCCAATTCAACACCTGGTATTGACAAAAGTACAGAAAGAGATTCTGCTTTTAAAGTACCAAGAACTAACTGCTCATTACTCTGAAGTTGAGTGGAAAATCCCTTTATAATGCAAAATTAAACTTCATCATGTCCTGGTGACCCTGTCTGACCCATCTTCAAACACATCATCCTTCTGAAAGATCTCAGCTGCTTCACCTGCGAGACTGAGCACCGTACAAATCTCTCACAGCCAGTGGTCCTGCTGCCTCTTCCAATCCATTACATTTTCATCACCACCTTCCCGACGCCTGCTGCTCACCGAGGACAATTAAGGATGAAGGATGAAGAATAGCAGGACAATGACAGCAGTAACCGGAGTAGGGTATTAAATAGCTGACAGCAGAGCTCTGAAACAGAAGGACAGCAAGGTGTTACTGTACACAAGCTTCCACAATGCAAATGCAGTAGAGACAGGGCTATAATCTGCTTCCAGGCATGGAAAGCCCAATCCCCTCAGCAGCAGAAGCACTACTTACACCTGCAAACTTTCTTATCTAAGTCTTAACGACAGAGGAGCTTCACTTTGATCCAGATCCAGCTCAGCTCTGAGCTGTGCTGCCATTCTGAGGTGTTCTCTCTGCTGTGGGGCATTCTCAGTATCAAGACACAAAACCCTAAACCAGAACATTTACACACAAGGTTGGGTGCAAGCATTCTGGTGTCCTGTTTCAAAAGTAAGCTGCAGAGCGAGGAAGTCTGTCTTATCCTCAGAGAGCCTGCGATAAGCATTAACAATACGTGCACTACCACCTGAACTACTTTAAGGGATCCTTCCGACCCCTGCTGTCTGGTTCACCAAGCACAAAATACCTGCTCTGGATCAACCCTTACTGTCTTCCTTCTCCCACACTGCCAGTTCCAGGTTGGACATCACCACTCGCCAGTCATGACTTACTTTAAAAGTGGGTTTGTTTTGCATGTTACCTTCTATGTTTGCTGTGGTACTTTGTGCTTTCAGGCTTGTGTTTTCACATTCTTCTCAGCAGTTACTGGCACTAAGAAAAACACACAAAAGAGAACAAAAAGCTCTCCTAATTCTAACACAAATAGCCTGGGATTTCATGAAAAGTTCAATGCTGAAAGAAAGTGAGGAAGATTTAAAAGACTGTTCTGCAGTTAAGAATGCACAAAAATAACACAGCAGAACTGTAGAGAGTCCCATCAAAACCTACAAAGCCCTAATTCATGCCTTGCTTTTGTTTCAATCCTCAGCTTCACATGAGGCTCAGAGTCCATCCACACACCTGTCACACCTCCCCAGCAGCAGCCTTCAGATATATGGACCCCTTTCACTTGGTTACCAGTCAAGCCCTATTTCAGTAGCATCACTGCACCTTGCTCTGCTCTAGTCAGGGTCAAACATTAGCATTTCCATTTGCCCATGCTCAGAAGCCAAGACTGTACTGCAGAGGCCTGGGGAGGCTTCTCGGTACAGAGACAGCTCCTCTGGAATTAATGCACCTTGCATCAACAAAGTCTTAATATTTCAGCAGGAACCAAGACTTCATGTGCTGGCCCTATTCCAAAAACTTGGGCTACTTACATCACATGCACTAGATTCAAATAAAGCAGCATTATGGTTTAGTTAATTTTTTCTGCTCCATATATCTCCACAGCCATAAGAAACAGGCTTCTGAATTTGACATGGAGCCTGAAGTTTCTGCATTTTTTGGGAAGCTTCACTTCCCAAAAAGCAAATATTTACATCCACTAGCACCAGCTGCCTCTTTTCTTTTTTCCTCCGTTTCATTTCTAGATGTATTGTTGGTACATCTGCTCTATTAATTAAAACTGATTTACACAAGACAAAATAGAATCATTATTACAAGCCTTGAGTGCAAATGAGTGATGTCTAAAATTGCACTGACATATTCCAAAATTCCCATGTCCCATTTTTGCACCTTTCCTGCTTGAAAAGTGTTTTGCTCTGTTCAAATCCACTGGGCATTCCTAGAGCTGAAAACCAAAAGATATTTCAGCCTAACCTGACTCTCCTGACTTGCTCTTAGCCCCTGCCACAAATGATTAACACAGTGGGGGATGAGGGCAAGGCTGGTGGTATTTGGCTGTATGTTTTCATGATCCAACCATTTTTCAGGCTCATCTTTAGGAGAGCAAGGAGTGGTGATGTAGTTTAGCTTCTGGCCTTAGCTGACCTGCCAGTGCACAGCAAGGCATAACCCAGCACCCGCCTGCTAAAGAGAGTGTTACTGGTCTCACTCGGGTTTGCCTGTTGTCAGTGACCCAGTAGCAACTTCAGGTCAGGAGGGCTCCTCAGCAATCCTTGCCTTTCATTATCACACTCTCTGAAAGGTGACATCTTCCAGACGTGGCTCAGAAGGGCTTGAGCTGGGAAGGGGAAGAGAAGAGCACAGAGACAGCACAATTTCAATTTATGCCCCCCCCCGGGAAAGAAAACACCCCTCTGCCAGCTACAAAGAAGGTTCTGCCCATGTTTGTTTTTCTGACAGTTTTCTGGCACCCTGCTGGCCATTCCAACAGAACCTTGCCCTCATGAGCTCTGTAGGACACATCAGCCACAGGGGCCATCTCATTCCCCATACCTTGATCGAAGCTTCAATTTAATCTCTGCTGTGAAAAGCCACAGAAGTGGAGTCCCTAAAACTCATCTGCCTTCAAGGGAAAAAGTAAACATACAAGTTGGCTCCAAGAGCAGATGGTGTCTAAAGGAAATTATGATAATTAAGCATCCGAGTTGCAGATTTCCAAGGGACTATTCCACTCTAGCACCAGACCTCTAGGCCAGTGCAGCAGTTAAAAGTTTCACCACACTTTATTAATTGCTAATTACTGCTTCATTACTTCCACTCATGCTCCTGAGACTGCTGCTGTCACTGTTTCCTTCAGGGGTCACTTCAAAACTGCAGAGAGTGATGTGATGAGTAAGGTCAGTTAGTGAAACATAAATAGGTCTTCTCAGCTGCTGCATGTGCTCAGCCCAAACCAGCTCTGAGGCCTGTTACACTCACTAAGCACAGTTTGTCATCAGGATCGTACAAGAGGACTCAGAATTTGTCTAATTTACAATTGTACATTTGTAAATTTATACAAGTTACATTTGTAACTTCTGTTCTGGCTCCTTTTTGGTAAACCCCACTGTCCCAGCATCCAGCCTAAGGAGCAGTGGCTGTCCTGCCTGTCCCCTCTGTAATCTAGTGAGGAACTAGTCAGAGTGAATTTACATCCGAGTTTAATCCATTTCCTACTCAAACTCTTCCCTCCAAAAAGTCTGAGTAAATCCAGTCAGAGTCTGGTTTCAACTTTTTGCACACAGCACAGCAATACTGCTGGGAATTGAAAGTTGGACAATATCCAGAGCTTTGAACAGGTTTCCAAGTCTGAAAACAATTTTCAAGCATAGAACTTTCACAAAGCTACTCACATAATTAAGAGCCAAACCACTTATATGAATATAAATTTATGGGCTAATACTACCCTGTTTCATAATGGAAACAAAGTTAATTTGAGTTTTATTCAGTGCCAGTGCTATTAACTATGCATCTTAAGCATAACTGAACTTCTCCATAAATCTAAATTTTGTGAACACCCTGAAATCAATTATTTTGTGATTTATAGTTAAGACCATAGCGCTGACAATTATTAAACACCAGCCTCCTCTGGTGTTTCCACAAAAAGTGCAATCTCACCCTAGTTGTGGACCAGCCTCTCCAATGTTCCCAAAGAGCAAAAGTAAGTTTTTGAACTAGCTTTCCTTTAATTCCCAATACATTAGCTGGATCCAGGTCCCTTGCAGTTTGTGCTAACGCTCAATGCCAGTTCAAAGAGCTGCTGTGTGCTTTTCAGGTGTGACAAGCTTCTGCTGCCAAATATCACCACTCCCACCAGCCAGGAATCCTGCAGCCATCCCAGCCCTAGGTGCACTAATCCCACACACATCCTGTGCTACTGATCCACTCCATGCAGGGCTCTCTCTCCCTGCTGTCTGCACAGCTGGCAGCACGGGTTGCTCCAGCTGCATGGCTGGGTACCATCAGCATCGCTGCAGCAGTGAAGGCAGGGAGCTGCTCAGAGGGCTCACACAATTCTGATGGCCCCACACTCCTCTGCTGAACGCTCATCTGTCAGAGCACACCATTATTTGTGGGGACATGCAGCTATTCAGCAGCCACCTTGGAATTAGGTTTAATTGTGACCCCAAGACAGATTTCATTACATTTCAACTCAATGGTGTTGAGTTGTGCTCTGTCATCAACCTGGGGCAGTCAACTGATTATAAAGCAAGTATTTAATCACCTTAACCCTCCAGAGACTTAAATTAAGGCACTTCACCACAGTCCCTTTATTCTTTAGTCTTAATTGAGGTTTCATTACCCACTGGCTACAGGGTCATTGTTTTGAGGCACAGGTACCTGACAGCTGAGGACCTGGGGCTACCTCAGCGTGAGCTTTCATTTATATCAGGCAGCATTTGCTCATTCATCTCTTTGATACCCAGATAATGATCTCTGGCTTCAGCAACAAATAAGTTTTGAATATTGATTCACTTTTGCCCTGCTATCCCCCAATCTAAACAAATCAATTCCCCAGCAAGTGACAGGCACTTCTCCCTGCTATCCCCCAATTTAGATAAATCAATTCTTTAACAAGCGAGTCATCCCCATTTAGTAAAGCACTATGAAAACGCACTTCAATAAATCTCTTCAAGTTTCCTACAGAGGAAAAAATATGGTTTTAATATACAATTTCATATAATTGTTTTAATAAAAGGAGCCATTAACTATGGTGCTGTAATGCAAGTTGTATTACAGGTAAAATTTCATCTCCCCAGTCTCAATGGGGGACACAGAGGACCTGACACAGGACAGAAAAAGGACATTTGTTAAATAGGTGTTCAGCCAGGGAGAAAGCTAATTTGCTTTGGGCTCAGTGCTTTGTCTTTGCTTTCAACACCAACTATTTGAACTCAAAAACTGCCAGGCATACTAGCACATTAGGATCTATCAAAATTCAAATAAGATGCATAATCTAAATAATGTAGTGTATAAATTGACTTTAAGGACTGAAGAAGTTGCATATGCATCTTTTAAGGTCTGTAGCAGCAAAAGGAAGACATCCATATTTCCCCTTTACTTTCCAATCTGCCATTTCATGTCTTTAGGCACTGTTTTTATACTGTTATATTGGGAATGCAAATATTTCACAAAACTTTCTATAAGCTTGAATACAATTCTAAGCATTTACATTTCCCTGTAACTCAGTAAAACCATAAACCCATTAAACAGTATTTCCACCAAAATCAACCTGACAATCCCCAGAACGAGCACTTCCAATCCAGTCTCCTGTTTCAAGGACGCTTCCAAAGTCCTCACGTCCCCTGAAGAACATTTTGACATTAACAACCAAAGTCTTCAGCTTCACTAAAACCAAGAAAGGCAAGGCTGTCATGCAGTTCAGCATCCATTCAGCTCCACTTCTTGCATAAAGATTTCCCCAAGAAACACCACTAGCTGTACAGAAATGAAGGTATCAGAACAGGATTAATTTCCTGTGTCATCTCACATCTCTAGCACAAAGAATGATCTTCCCCAGCTCTCTAATTTGGTGGGTACTTCCAAAGAGAAAGGCAATGGGAAAAATACGTTAGCATTGATAATTGCAATCAAAATGAGTTAGCAGCCAGTTCTCCAGATAAACTGGATGGCCAACCCAAAGACAATCACCTGCAGCCCCTGGCAGTGCAGCAGAGCCAGCCCAGAGGAATAAGGCACACAGCTTTTTCTCAATCACACCACTCAGTGGAGGGGAGCAATTCGGATAAGAATAAATAATCAACTTTGCAGACAAAAGTACAGTGCATAACAACCTCGTCCTACCAGAGCAGTTGTCACAGCCAGAAGAAACTGAAGATCCTTAAGACAAAATCCTTGCTGCTAAGAGTTACAGGAACCACAGAGGGACATGGATTGTAAGGCTCAGTGACAAGGCCAAGGGAGCTGTGTGCAGGCCTCCTCCACTGCTTTGACCATGTCTGCAAGTGGAGTCTCTCTAAGCTGATAAACTCCAAAGTTAAAGTTAGAGAGAAATGAAGGATGGATAAATGACAAGATTAGAAAAGCCTGGCAAAAAAAAAAAAAAAACCACACACAAAAAAAAAAAAAAAAACCAAACCCAAAAAACATTTAAACCTTCCAAGGCTCCCCTACTGCATTTCATTGATTCCTTCCATATTTGGTAAAGAAACACATAAACAGCAACACTGAAAACCTAAAATAAAAGGCTTTATTTTCTCTAAACAGCATTTGTTTTCCGTTCTTTTTTTAAAAAAAAGTCTTTTAACACTTTCAACATTTGTTCAATAAAATGAAAATATACAACAGCCTTGTAAATCAACATCTTTTCTTCTACTTCAAAAAATATATGCATCCTTCACATCAAAAGCACACATTGATTACTTACAACACAAAAGCTTCGTGGCTGTACAACCCTGAGGGTTCCCACACAAGCATGAACACACTTGCGTGCACAAGAAAGGCAGCACACAACTGGTGAACTGTTTGTTCAGGTGGTAACACCTCAAAGCCTTTAAGGATTTTTAGCATGGAAAGACTGGCAAACCCCAGCAACTGCATGTTATGGGCCTCTCGTGGCTGGTGGAAGTTTTCTGCATTTAAATGTCTCCTAAAGGTTCTGCTTGTTACAAGCCTGAGTGTCTACAGCCACTGGCTAATTCTTTTAGCAAATTTCATTCTTGAGAATTGAGCTCAGCTTTGGGCCCATAAGAAGTCACAAGAGAGGGCTTGATGGCAATCCAAATAATTGCCTGAAGAGTAAGCAATGAACAGCCAGAGGCTGAGCACTTCTCTGGCACAAACAGCTCCATTTGATCCTTCTGTCAAGTGACTGAAGTGCACAAAGAACTGGAACTCAGGATATCAGCATGGCATTCACAAAACAGCCACAAGAATGAGATGGAGAAACCATTATCAGGCTTTGGCAAAGAAATTTTTATCTCAGTCCTCACTCATTGAAGTGCTAAAGAAGAGGCTGATATTCAAAGGCTACGAGGTGAAAATTCAGAGGCTCGTGTTTAAGAATGGTAAATGGGGACATGTACCCATAACCACCAGCATTTCATACCATCCAAAATGGTAAGGCAAGTTACACGGGATTTCCCCCACATCACCATTAAGAATTAAACCAATTGTAAATTAAAGGGATGTCAAAAGATAGTTTTTAAAGATGGTGATAGGAGGCTCTGAGGCTTATGCTCACTTGTCAGCCCCTTGCTTCCATGGAATCAAAGATTCTATGTTATTCTGCATCGTAAAACACCCAGCTCAGTGGCCAGAAATCAAGGTCTGGCTTTCTTTTCTCCTATTTCCTACACATACAATATGGTGCACCAAGGATTGACAGCTCAAAACATCCTGCCAGCACCCTCAATGTCACACCAGTTTTGCATTAATGTTACCTTCACATTAACAATGCTTTTAACACCTTCTGCCTGCCTGTGAAACAAGGTCTAGCAGCAGCAACTCACGCCGTTCTAGAATTGTGTAGTGGAATGTCACTAGTCATTTGCTGCTGCTGAGCTTGCACAATCAGGTGGAGCTGTCTCTTTGCAATGGCCGTGTTTAAATCCCATAGAAACTCCAACAGCTTGCCCTGGAGGAGAGTCTCCATGGGCACGAACTGCAGAACCTGCTGGGGAGAGTCCGTGTCCAGCAAAGAGCTCACGAGCGCACTCAGATGCTGCAGATACTCCAGAACGGGCGCGGGGAGGCCTCGGTACCCGACGCACAGCAGAGCGGCGCCGCTCCGCAGGGGCTCCCGCGAGGTCGGGCACGCGAACGCCACGCTCCGGAAGCAGCGGTGCAGGATGAAGACCAGGCCGGCCGTGAAGCGCGTCAGGCAGGAGAGAACAGGCAAAACCAACGCATCTCCTGCCGCCAGCTGCGCCAACGAATGCAGAACACACTCCAAAAGCTGCTGCTGGTACTCGGGTTCTCCATCGTACAGCAAAGAGAAGCTGAAAGTCAGGAGCGTGGCTGCGTCCATGGGCTTTATTTCCATCCTGGGCTGGCTTTCTGTGTCACAGAGGGTGGGAAAGCCCACCACAAGGCACTTGAATTGGTCACTACAACTTTCATTTAGGACTTCCTGATGGCACCTGGAAAGGTCAGACACTTTTGCCAGTATGAGTTCCACAGGAAGAACTTCACAAGAGTGACAAGGCTGCAGCGTTGATCTGCTTTTCAGCCTCCCCCCACCCAACTCCTTCACAGCTTCATTAAGATTTTCTAAAACCTGAACATCACAAAATGGAGAACACTTTACTCTTGGCAATCTTCTTCCTTCCAAAATGTACCAAAAGCTACATTCAAGGTTAGAAAATGATTCTTCCAGGACACACACGTTCCCAGCATTATTTAAACTATGTTCCTCAGCCCAGTGATTTAAATAGCCCTTTGCCAGTTTATCATTCCATGTCAGGGTTTCCATCATCTTCCTTTCATTGTACGTACTAAAATATTTGTTTCTTTGCCCAAACCATTTCGCATTCATGCTGCAACCAGCCTGGGATTTCTTGACAAGCCAGTTATTTCTGCCAATGGGTTTCAGGTGGAACTTTTGCATGAAGAACTCTACTGCACAGTCTCTTAACTTGTTCAGTTTCACCTGCTCTGCTTCTTCCATGTGCTCAAAAAGACGGATATTCTCAGAGATAGTCTCTACCTGGCACTTGTGAAAGAACATGCAACACTCTTCATGTGTTTTAAGGAATGATTCTGGAAGTGTATGCTGGGAGAAAAGAGCTTTGTTGACCATTTCTGATCCAAAGTTCTGTGTCATTTTAGGAAGAAGCAGATGAAGGCTTTCTCTGCCCATATAGCGAAGGCAAACCACATAGACCTCTGAGTTTCCAGCTTTGCTGGTGGCTGGTTTAAAGACATGCACCTCCTCAAAAGCACAGTTTAGCAGAAAGAGCAGGTTGATAGAACAGTGTTCAAACAGAGTGAACATCTTCAAAACAAAGGATCCTCCAGTGCCCAGGATCATTAAAGCAGTGACTGTTTCACAGTAATGAAGGGGTGAGACAAGAGCTTCCTGCTCACCTGGATTTCCCTGGCAATCAAAGCTGCCATCAGCAGTTACCAAGTGGACTGTGGTCATACTGCTCACAAAGCTCTGAAGTCCTGTTAGATGTCTTAATGTCATCACATCCCCAGTGTTATCTGGGCCAAAGTACCACCAAGGTAATGTATTTGCTATCAGACGGTCATCCATGATCATCATAAGGATGTCATTGGCTTCATGATAAGGGTTTAGAGTATTAGCTATCCAATTCCAGTGGCAAGGGACATGGTGGGACTTCAAGAAGTGGTTAAGGCTGGCTATAAAAGCTCCAGGTGCTTCACAGAGGTGTACAGAATTCAATTCTCCATCCTGAAGAGCTTCTTGTGGGAGAAGAGAAAAACTGCACAGGATCTCATGAAATTTGCACCATGCCTGGGTACAGAGCTCAGCATTCACAGATTTCTTCACGTGAGGTATTATTTTCCCTGCTTTATTGGTAAATGAGGTGTGCTGATGCCAATCCTCCAGGTTCTTATCACTCAGCTGGTTCTTCACTTCATTCATTGAGTCCTTCAGGGCCAGGAGTGAGTGAAATTCCACATGATCAGATGTAAAAGCATTGCTGGGATCTGGCAGCTTCCATTCATCATTCACTGGCTTAGTGTAAGTAAACTTCTTCTCAAAGAGGTTCTCAATTTCAGAAAGAATTTCAGGACTGAACTTTTCAATGCTGGTCTTCTGGTTAACATAAGGCTGCTTACATTTATCCATTCTTGGGTGGACTCACAACCTGGACAACATCAGGGGAGAAGAAACCATGTCATTCCAATCATACCAGTACAGAAATAGGAAAACCTTTTTATAAAAAATAAAAATGTGCCTTGCTTAACAACTATACTCCAGAACAGAGGTAAATGCTTCATGGAATGATGCACCAATGAGGAATGTAAATGAGGGCTATCCTAAATAAAATCATTTGAAAATCAGGAGGTTCACCAGTTCAATTGCCCTTCTTGCTATTTACACAGCAAGCGAAGAAGAGTTTGCTGGTGCTGGGCCCTTCACTGACTCTGAATACTCTGCTCACTATATGGATCTAAACACTTAAATATCTCTCTCAGTCACAAAAGAGAACACACCACAAGCTCTCCAAATTCAGCAAGTGGCCCAGAAATGTTATCATCTGATTATAGCAGTGTTTATCCAAGAGCTCTAAGTATGGAGGGTGGGGAGCCACAAGCAAAGGCAACTTTGAGAGGGAGCACAGCTGCTGCTCCTCCAATTTCCCAAGTGGGAACAACCCTCCCACCTCTTCCACCAGACCCAGTATAATGCTGGGGTAGCCCCTCACTGGCACCCTCGAGAGCTGCCCCTCAGCTGAAGGGCCCTGGAGGGATGCTGGACACCAGCCAGCGAGCAAAACCTTTCCCTTCCTCTGCTCAGCATTCCTGCTCTCTGCCAGGCGACTGCAAACCCTTATGGCTTCCTTGAATGACTGAAAAAACTGTGATAAACCTGAAGTGAGAGGACTTGGTTGCAGCTGTGGTCAATGGGAATACGAGCTTGATGTTAAAGAAGAAAGCAGTGCTAAGTGCTGTGCTGCGAGTGGGTAAAGGCCAACAAATAGGAGCACACTCCACGCAAAGCTGACGAGGCTGCTGCAATCTGCTCCACCGCTCAGCACAAAGCACAGAGCGCACAAGTGACAGGCACTAACCAGAAATCAGCCAGCCAGCAATTTATTCCAAACTAAAATGTTCATTTAAGCAAAATAATTTAATCAAAATTACCACCCGAGATAGGCTGAGAGATTTCCTATCTCTTTAACCATCCCTCAAGCCCTCGCATTCCCACAAACGCAAAATACAATGACCTTAAGTGTTACATAACAACGGAGTTTGAGAAGATATTGGATTAAAACTGAAAGAGCTGAGAAAGTTGGAAACAATGGCCACCCTCAGCACTTTACCCCTCAAACCTATGCAGCACCTCAGACCACAGCCCACATCTGTTTGCCCTCATCACCATCAGCCCTCTGAGGAGAAGAGAGGCACATGGCCACACGCACAGCTGAGGTTTTATCTTGCTTTTTCCCAATTTAAGGCCTTTCAATGGGGCAGGTTTAATTTCACTATCCTCTATGCAGATAGGCCCTGGCTTTAATCTCATCCTTTCTTGTAGGATGTTCTTGGTAAAGAGGAAAACTGGGAAAAACACAGACCATTGTGTCCTTGTCTAGTTTATTCCATTTGAAACACCAACTATGAGTATGGGCTTTTAATTACAGCTCACCCCAGTTATGCATAGGAGAAGTTTGGGTTGGAAGGGACCTTAAACACCATCTGGTCCCAACCCCCTGCCATGGGTAAGGGATACCTTCCACTAGACCAGGTTGCTCAGACCTCCATCCAACCTGGCCTTGGAGACTTGCAGGGATGGGGAAGCCACAGCTTCTCTGGGCAACCTGTACCCAGAGAGGCCCTTACCACCCTCACAGGGAAGAATTTCTTCCTAACATCCAATCTAAATCTCTTCTCTTTTAGTTTAAAAATGCTTCCCCTTGCCACACCACTATCTGCTCATGTAAAAGGTTACTCTCCTCCTTTTGTATATGCCTCTTTTAAGTACTGGAAGGGGCTCTAAGAGCTCCCCAGAGCATTCTGCAAGGCAGAACAACGTCAGCTCTCTTAGCCTGTCCCAGAGGTGCTCCAGCCAGAATGCTAATAAGCTCAACCCTAAATCCAAGCTCACACAGCACATAGCAAGAGCAGGCAAACGCCTGCTTTTTCATCATCATTTTCCAGACCCCTTCCGGCCAGGACCGGCCTCTGGGCTCGCCCCGCCGCGCAGCTCCTCACCCATCCCCGCGCTCCGCTTCCGGCCCGGCCGCCTCACTCCGCCCCGGCCGCTCGTAGCGCCGCGCCCGCCCGAGGCGCCTCCCCGCGCCGCCCGCTCCCTACGCGAGGCCGCGGCTGCAGCGCGGCCTGGAGCCGCTCCCGCTCTTACCCGGCGGGAGCGCGCCCAGGCGGCCCCTCGCCCGCCCGGCACGCCCTCTCCTCGGGGGCACCGCCCTGGCCCGGGCCGGGAGGGTTCCCGGCACTGCGGCTTTGCCATCAGCGGCGGGGGAAGCTCGCAGCCCGGATGGGTGAGGAGCGGCTGAGCCCCGCGCAGGCCGGGCAGGCGGCAGCGCGGCTCCTCGGCTCCACCTGCTAAACAGGAGCCCGAGAGCGGCTCCTTGCCGCGAGGAAAAGGGAGCCGAGGAGCCGCCTCCGAGCAGCGGGGCAGCCCAGCAGCACAGCGTTGCTAGAAGGTACCCGCGCAGCACTTACCAGCGCTAACGCTGACAGGTTGCTCAGGAAGAAAAGAGGAGAAGGGCTGTGTTGGGATGTGTGGCCACCCGCTGGAGAGGCAGGGCTGGGGCTCAGCGCCCTGTGTGCTTTTTCCCGACGCCCTGGGCCGCCTGCCCTGGGAGCCTGAGCCCAGCGCGATCATCTCGCAGCCCTGCAGGGACCGCGGCTCAGCGCACGCTGAGTCCGGAACCAGCAGCGATGCTCCTCCAGAGCTTGCTTTGCCCTCTGTAACCCACAAGGCGGGTACTTAAGAAGACTCTTCACATAGTAACCCACCTTGCTGCCCTTTCTAAATCCCCGGGAGACTTGTTACACCCAGCTTGGGTTAGCAGGAGGCAAGAGCCTTGAAATATTAACAGAGTCATAATGAGCATCACTGAGCATCCATTGCAGCATCCCTGGAAACACACAGACGCTTTAGGCAGCAAAACAGCATCTAATCTGCACACAGAAGCAGAAAGGTCAAAGCATATTCATTATTACAGTAGACAGCAGGTGCAAGTTGCTTTCGAGACTTCAAATATTATGGGGATTTTCCTATATGCAGGTTCAGGATCCCAGCCCTTTTGGGAACAAATAGCCAACAATGGAGCATGAGTAAGCAGAAATCCTTTTGCTTTAATACGAGGCTTCCTGCTATTGATTTTTGCACTCTCACATATTCTTCATGAAGCTCAATCCAGTCCTAAGCCAGAAGTAATTTTGGTACAGAAATTCAGTGCTATCAGTACTACGCATTCCAGAACTGATAACTTGGGAAAATTTTGCTTGAAGCCCAGTAACTGCAAAAAAAACCAACCAACCAACCAAACAAAAACCAAAACAACAAAACCCTTTACATGTCCATCTTAAGGATATAATAATGTATACATAAGGGATCTAGGTACATGAGAGAATTTTTATGTTAAAGTCATAACTGAACACAGGGATCTATAACCAGACAACTTTCCTCCTCTCTTTTAATCTGCTTACTTGCTTTCTAAAATGAAGCAATATTACTACAAAATAGAATCTTAAGTATAGAAAAAGGCCAGTGCTACCTATAAACAGGAATGCAAGACTAAAACTCTTTCAATCCCTTGAGGGGAAAAAAAGAGAGAATGTCTTTTTCAAGCCAAATCATGTCATATTGACCCCTAACAGTGGTGTAACAAAATGGTACTTACTGACTGCCTCATCAGAAAGAAGTTTTACCTAATGAGAAAGAGCTGAGGTGCAGATGGAAGATTTCTCTCAGTGCCTCTTCACCCTTTAACTGGCTTGTTTGAAGATCACCTTTACTCAAGCAAGATTTTTTGGCTATGTAAAAGTAGAGGGAGAGCTGGGGCAAATGAACGGGCAGCTGGTGAGGTAGGGAGCTGAGGGTGTGGTGGGTTCTCCAGTGCCTGGTCTGGTCTCTCTTGATTGTACAGGGTACACAGAAATGGCATTGCTAAAATCTTATCTTTAGCTCATGAGAATTTAAAGTTAGTGGGAAGGTCAAAGGTATGTTACAGTCTGAAATGTTTGTGTTTGCAGTAAAAGCCTGAGCAGAGCTTTCCTTTAGTTTTGGCTTTCTCACTGTTATTTCCAGTGGTGCTGGGATGTTTTGGTTGCCTTCCTTTGACTGTTTCTGTGTACTCACACACTAGCCACAAGGTTTACACTGGCTGACTTCTGTGGGCCATAGGTAATTAAAGCATTGAGTTTAAGAGTTGATTCTTTTTAATTTCTTCTTAAACACATCACTTTTCACATGTTCTTGAGTGCTGGGATAACACTATCAAGAGAACAGCTACAATTCAGTTCATAGGGCAAAGTGGTCTCGAAGCAAGGCTTGACCTTTGCATTTCTACCCTGCCAGGCTTTTACTGTAGCTTGCAGCTTCTCAGTGTCACACTCCCCTGGACTCTTGGAGATAAGGCTCTTCCAAATCACAGGAGAGAACAATTCATCACTGAGCGCATGACAGCACCAGAGTCCTAGCTAAAGTAAATGTGACTGAATAGCATGCTTAAGAAAAATGTGATGCTTTTTCTGAAATTAAACTTTCAACTCGGCTTGTGAGCTTCAGGATTCTTCTATGTTTTCTGAAATCTCTTCAAGTTAAAGCAGAAATTTGAGTAGACACTTGTGTCTTATGCAAAATAATCTCTAGTTGTGGTTGTTGTTGTTGTTTGGTTTGGTTTTTTTGGTCCATGTAAGATACTTAAAATGAGAACATAGCACTTTCTTCCTGCATTAGCCCTGCTTCTACAGAGCTAAACTTTTATCAGCTGATCTTCAGCTGATATTTTCCCAATCAGACTGTTACCTGTGTGCACAGCTGTGGCACCAACAGCCCCAGATGGAAGCATCTGTCTTTAAGGGAATATTGGGCAGTTAAACACGGGAAGTTAAACATCTCATTAAGAACACAGTAGTCTTGTTTATGCCCCTGATTTTTTTTTCTTTTGTAGATATAGGGTATAACTCTACTATGTGATAGAACTGGGGAGTATTGCTGGAGTGTTTGGGAGCTCTTTCAATCATACTGGATGTGTGCAGGGAGTGGGAAGACTATGCTGAGCCATGGAAGAAACTTCCATAGATTCCATGGGATACCCAGTACTTCTCACTCTGCTTCTACCGATCAATCCCAAACCCACATAATTTTGCACCAGATCTCACCATGGTTTTATCTATCACTGTGCTGGATGCAAGATTATTTGTAATAGGGGGTGATAGCATTGGTGTGGCAGAGCCGTTGAGAGAAGGCTCTCAGGTCAGACATGAGAAGAATTATCCACAGTGATTATGTGGATGATTATGATTGGATTTATTGCTAATAGAGTATCTAAACTAAACAGTGTGGTATCTAAATCACAACACTCGTCTGTTGCAATGTGGTGCACGATGCTGGGACAGCTGGTTGCCCTTGATGAGGTGGGTTTCCATGACCTTGGGGACTGATCTGTAAGGGTCATTCTTCTGCTGCTTCTGGCTTGCAGTCCAAAGTCAGGCAGATTTTTGTTTCACTTTCATCACCAGAGGAATTGCAGCCACTATCTGCTACAAGGAAAGTGAGTTGGGAAACTCCAGTAAACAGTGTCTGACGTAGCCAGTTAGTAAAATGACGTGCAATTGGCTAACCTTTGCTTCTTTAAACAAAAAAATCACTGAAATGAAAGGGAAAACCTATCAACTGTTCAATAATGTGTTATTATTGCACCACAGACAAGATAATGAGGAAGCATTGATCCTGTTGGAACAGCACAAATACATCCTGACAGACCACAACTACCAGTGGTAGTATGTTCACCTACTGACCTCCAGAAATCAGTGTTTTACAAAGGGGGCTTTGGGGAAATGAGGACATGGTCCTGAGACCTAGTGAAAGGTCTGGCATTTCACTGTGTGAAAGTATTATCAATTATTGAAGAGGAAACTAGACCACAGAGCAGGATAAACTTTGGTCCTGTGTTGTTTTGATAGGAGTAAGTTACCTTCCGAGGGAGAATTCATATTCTTCATATGGAGAAGCATATTGGAGCCCCAGGCCAGCAGCTGGCTCTGGTGCCAGGATATGAACTGCATTTACCTGTGTTGAATAGGGAAATATATCTATTGTCAAGGATTCTTAGTGATACATGGAGCTGTGTAGTATAATTTAATTATCTGAGAATTGTTTTCTTCTGTGACAGGCCTGAAAGCATTTCTTCCTTATCCCTTATAATTTTTAGTTCAAGTTATTTGTGTTTATTGCAGACCACAGGGGTACCTGGCCTTTTTTAGTCTCTAGTCCACCAGGATCTGTGATTTCTTTTCCACTTATTCTCACTAAGGATTGTTTCAGCCCTCCACCACACTTTCCCCTGTACTCTCTGATTTTTTGCCTGCCTCAAAGCACTTCCACATTGAAAAGCCCATCCTTTCATCCCAAGCCTGACATACTGCTGGTCTCTGGTTGTGCTGTTTGTATCCCTTCAGGAGGTTCAATTCCTTTCCCTCAAATCCCCAAATAATCCTTTTTATACTCTTTCTCTCTAAGTTCCTTGCCACAGGTGCTTTTGCTTCCACAAACTCCCATAGCCACAACCCCAGTCTTAACCCTTTGCTGTTTGATACATCTCCCAGAGCTGGAAGATGGAAATGTTGGCTGGTATTAGGACATCTCTGCTCTTTTACTGATTTCTGTGGTATCATTTATTCACAGGTTTCATCAAGTTGCTTCCTCTTTCTGGAGTTGTATAAAGATGGTGAGGTTTTACAGAGCAGGCATGTAATTTGTGAGTCCTGTGGCTGCTTCCCTACCAGTAAACATCATAAACCCTTTACATTAACTGATCTCTGTCCTAAAAGCCTTTTCCCACTGCCCTCACAGGGGGGCTATTTAGGACTGCACATTTTAGCCAGCTGGAAGCTTTTTTCTGACGTCTGGCCTAACTGAACACGCATCTCCTCCGTTTCCTGCTGCCTGTCTTAAGTTTCTGTATCTTTCCTGCCTCCATGGCAACATTTTCAGGCTGTCATGGAAGCATTGCTTTGCTCTCATTTTGCTCAGCTAACCATGACAGGCTCTTTGAACGCCTGGTTTTCTGTTCCCCTGGCCAGCCCTTTGCTGCATTCACTGTGGTCAGAGGTCTCTTTCCTGTCAATGTACAATGAGCAGTATGCTCACCACTGCAGGCAGATCTTGTTAGAGATTGTTATTAAAATGATCTATTGGGGAATAACTTTTCTGGTATATAATTCAACTTTATCTGCCTTTCTTGTGGCTAGTAACACTCCAGTGGCTGTCTGGCTAGCCAGTGTGCAGACAATAATGAGTTTCAAACAAAGCCTTTCCGAATTGCTGCAAAATTCCTGATTAATTCTTGGCAGTAATTTTTAATCGAACCTGGAGCGTGTGCTTTCGGTAGTCAGCAGAAAAGCAGAATCTTTCCAAGCTTTAGCCATTTCACCTTCCTCCAAAACACTGAGGCACAATCCTGGCTTTTTTAAGTATGAGAGAATTGGGGGAAATGCCCCCAGGTAAGTGCATCTGTAAGGGCATGCATGGTAATGCCTGTAGTGCTTTGGGGGGATACTTTCTTCAGGGCTAGGCTGTCCCCACCATGTAGACACTCTGTGAATATTTCTGCAGCTCAGTTCCTCTTCCCACAAGAGTGATGTGCACTAGGTGTGAGAAGACTGCAAAATAATTTGATACAGTGATAATGTCAGCACACAGCAAAGTGGAGACTTACCCTAAAGCATTAATTAAATGTTTTGATGAAATGCTTGCAAAATACTTCACGATGCTTCTTTAGATGGAAATTGCTGTAGAAATGTACAGCATTGTTAGAAAATTGTTTCAGGTGATGGTATCTGCATCCTGTAGCAGTTGAAGTTCTCACTAAGGAAGCAGGGCTTGAATGACAGCCAAGGCAGTAACATCAGGATTATAGATACAGATTGCTGCAGACACATACAGACAGAGACAACTGAGATTCCTTCAGGACAAAAGACTCTCAATCATTTTTTTCAGCATTATGCAATCTATTCAATACCTTCTTTTTCTAGATAAATCTGATTTGGAGCATTCCCTGCAGTCTAATTGGCATGCATGTCCTCAGTGCTCAAATTAATTTTGTCCTGGTAGGGTGAACGTTTATCTCGTACTTGTCCAGCCAATGCAGCATTACAGGTTAAAACTCAAGTAATTTCTGTTGCTGTTAAATAACAGACATTGCAGAAAGATAGATAAAATGGCCCCTTTTTGATAATCCTGTTTTCCATGTAAATCCACACTAGGAAGGAGATTGTCTTAGATGAGAGCAAATTGGGAAGAGCTCTCAGGCTGTCTGATCACTCTTGTCTGCTTTGCAAAAAAAGAATCAGATTAATGAACGTAATCAGATTAAGGCTGAAGAAGGGAACATATCTGGGGGGCATCAGAACTCTGCTGATACCAACAAGCTATATGGAAAATCAACATTAAGGGCCTAACATTGCTCTGTAATTTAATTTAATGGCAGCAAATAATGGGTTTCAAAGAAGTCCTGAGTAGTGGCAAGAGGAGCCTGGACTTCCAGAGGGCAGAAAGACTTGAGTGAGCCGGTAAGTGGCTCTAAGACCCTGGGTTTGGGTGAATGTTGCTTGGGGTGATGGTGACTTCCAGAGTCCTTTGGCACTCTGGCTCACAGCCAAGCAGTGCGGGCCCTCTTTGGGCACGGGGTTTGGTGCAGTTAAATCTACCTAAAACCATCTCTGCTCTCAGTCTGCCGTGTTTTGTACAGAAAAACAATGCTGAAGAAAGGAGGATAAAGCTAGAACCGGCAGAGGCAGATATGGCCAAGATTCAGAAGTACAAGAATGAGAACGACAAAAAGGAGAAAAATTAGGGGAAACATGGTAAAAACAGAGTTAGAAAAAGGGCATAGAAGGGAAGATTATTTACAGATCCTTAATTGATTTTCCCACTGCCTCCAGCAAACCAAGAGCAAGATGCACCATGCCAGTGCAGCAATGTACTGTGGGTCCTGATGTGGCAGCACCCCACCTGCTTGTCTCTGTAGGAGAGGCATTTTAAGCTTTCTAAGAAAAAGCAAGAAAGAAATGGAAGTGTGAACTTGAGGGAGAAAGGGAGGTCAAGAACTTGAGGGGAAAGACCCTCATTATGGTTTCTCTTCAGATCCATTTTCTATTTCTTCAGGGCCAACTGTATTTTTCAACAAATAAAACAGAATTGGATTTTTAAATTCTGCTGGTTGTTGCAGATTCCCAGCCTGTGCTGGCATTGCTGGGTTTCTGCTTTCCAACATGAAGTATATCTCTCTCTAAAAAGGCCCTGTTTTTTTCTAGGTGCATTTATTAGCTTGTTTGATTTTGAAGTTCTCAGAGACAGTTCTGTGGGGCAACAGGGATCTGTTTGATACAAGGTCTTCAAAATGAAAAAGGAAAGAGGAATGTAAGAAATAAGAAATCCAAGACCTGAAATGGGTGCTGCCCAGTTTTCAGAATTTTCCTTAATGTCTGGATGATTTGTCTAAGAATTGACAAGTTCTAATTGAAGTTTTTTCCCTGCTTGGGATATTTATAAATGATACCCCCATGTGTCCTTTTTGGATCTATTAAGCTGTGAATGCATATTGTAGATGTGGCCTTTCAGCTAGGGCGTGTAAGGTCTCTACTCATCACTGCTTTTCTTGAATTTTTTTGGCATTCAATTGTCTTGGAAACATCTCTGGCTCTGTAAAATGTGGTTCACATCAGTTGTTGGGATCAAACACTGATGCACAAACAGATCCATATGACAGGGTTGTTTTTTATATTTGTTTTCATACACAGCAAAGCTAAAATTAAAGGGACAGATGGTGGGGTGTCTGTCTTGTTTCCTGTGTCTCCCATATTCTGCTGAATGGAGGTTTAGCATATCTCAAAGAAGTATTTCCTTTTGGGAAGGGTGAGACAATTAGATATGAACAAAAACCCTGAGGGGAGCTACTGGGTCATCATCCCTGGTTGCCATGAAAGAATGGGAAGGCAATGAATGATGTGAGATGTGGAAAGGTCTGGTGTCAGTGGTAGGTGCTACAGGTCATCTCACAGAGTCTGCACACTCTCAGGGGTTTGAATTGCACAGGAGCAGGTGACTCCAGCTGGTTCCCAGGTGATGCAAGAGGTGCAAATGCAGGCAGATCCCTTGTCAGCCGCTGAAAAGTTGTGTGCGTGCGTGTGAAATTTCTAGGCTTAATCTGCATTACAGTGTGTGTGTGCATGCGTGTAAGCTTTTTGCAGAGCTCTAGAGCATGTGTGTCATGTGGGGTGAGGCCAGAAAAGCAGATGTCCTGACCATGCCCCTCCTACTCGGGGATTAGAGATGCTCAGGGGACAGCGGAGAGAAGCTGGGACACACTTCCCTGACTCACTGCCAGAGACAGCAGCAGCTCCTGCAGGTTCAATAGGCCTCTGCTCTTTGGTCAAATAAAACCCTACAGCTCCATTTCCAGCAACCATCCCCTTCTTTTGGTTAACCAGAGAGGAGGAGGATGGCCTATGCTGAGGAAGACAGGTAAGGTGCTGTGAAATAGGGGATGCACGGACATCCAAGCTGGATGGGGCTAAGAAAATTACATGGCTTTTCTTCACCTTGTTTCCTTTCTACTGGGCACTCAATAAATGTCAGACAAAGGCTGCTCAGAAGTAAACATCTTATTATTGGAGAGCAATCTGGCCATCTGCCTGTGCAGGTGCTGGTATTATGAAATATGGCAGTGAGTGGGTGACCTTGGGAGAGGTTATGGGCCAGAAGAGGCAAATATCTCCTGTGGAGAGGCACAGACTGTGAATACGTATGGCCATGTGCCCCCAAACATAATGCTTTAGCTGTTTATTGGGATATGTCTGCTTTTTTACATAGATTTGCTTTCAGCCAACTTAGAAGCAAATAGGAGTGGGGTTTTTTTTCGTGCCATAAAAGATCTGTCACCGGTGACAGTCCTGTGTTTTGCAACAGATGTGTTTCTCCAGTGGATGACAGCAATCACAATAAAGGGGATTGTGTTTTCAGCTGATCCTGTGATTTAATCCAAAGCAATGCTACCGAGCACTATTATTAGGTGTGCATTGTTAGAGCAGCTAGAGGGGCCTTTGTGCTACATGTATTAATTCAAGCTGTCAAAAAGCTTGCACGGGCCTTGTGCTCGTGCAGTTCCAGGCTGCATGAGCACACTGCTGGGTGACCCACGGGTCAAACTCCCCCTTTGCTCCTGCTGAGCAGGTATCTCCCTTGCATTCAGAAATTATCAGTGCTTGCCAGTCCCTTTGATGTCATCCGGAAGGTTTCTGAAAGCTAAATACTGCAAGCAGATTCATTTTGGCATCGCTGTGCTCTCAGCACTGGGGACAGCTCTGAGGTGCCCAAAGCCTTTGGGATGGACAGGGTTCTGCCAGGCCCCTGTGCACTTGCTGGAGCTCTTTTCAGGCAAGAAACATATGCAGCACTGGAGATTTACTTCTTTGGTTAAGAAGTATTTTAATATCTTCTGTTTGAAAGGAAAAAAATCCACTGTAACTTGGCATAGCTCAGTCAGTCCTGATGTCTTCAGCAGACATTGAAGGGGTTCCATCCCACATTCCTAAAATTTCTGAGGATATAGGATTAATGTCCATTCTTTAACATTGTTTTGCAATGGTTTATGCATTAAAAAAAACCAAAAAAACCCCGCCACCAAACCTGAAACAAGCAGTATTAATGGTCATGAGGAAGAGCAGATCCTGGTGACCTTGTTCTTTTCTCATGCCTGCCACAGGTATGTCAAAACCTTGGGCATTACATATAAATTCTCTTGGTTCTCTTGAATTTCTAAACAAGGATTACAGTTATTCAACAGAAAAAATGGGGGAATTGTTCATTAATGTATGTAAAGCACTTTTAAAGCTTTTGTCTGGGAGCAAGTGATAACGTAGTCAACTGTAGTCTTTATTAATGTCATTTTCACAGCTCCTGCTTATTTCAGGAGCTCATGATGCACTAAGAAAACTCAGTATATGATGGTAAATAAACTCTCTCATTTCCAAACTTTTCCTTTGAAAAGTACTTCAGCTAAGTATGACTCTTCATTTTAATCTATGTGTATGGAAGTTATTTCTTCCCATTGGATTGCAGGTTTATGACATTTTTGGGTATTTTTGACGTCACAGTTTGTAACCAGGACTGTAAGTCTGAGGTATCTTACACTGGATAGGACTCACAGTAATAACTAGACAGCTAAGGGGCTAAATGCTCCCAGAAAACACCTGTGCAGTAACTACTGACCCTGTCAGTGTAGAGAAAGAAAAAGCATAGAATTGAGAACCTTTGTTTCAATATCTGGTACTTTAGTTGGAGGAAACAGTTGTACACGGACTGTCAAATCCTCTTAGTGGCCTGAGACCTCCTGGAGTGAGGTGCACCTCACCTCTGAAAGCTTTTCTGTCTGTCCTCTAAGATTGCTGAGAGCACCATCACAGCATTACTAAGATTTATACCCCTTGAAAAAAGAGACTTGATAAAAAAGAACCAAAAGAAACATTCCTGGATAGATAGTGACAGCTTATCACCAGCTCCAGTCAATTTTACATCACCTGCAGCCTCACAGTATCTGATTTTCTCACCTCTCAATAACCAGATCAACTTTTCCTATAGAGAACCACTGCCCCTGCCTGTGGGTTCGCTTCAGGACCCAGTCCTCTACCATGTACAATCATTAATTCTACTCATTGATGGCAATGATTGAGCTGCTTCCAAGAACTGCTATTAGTACCCCTGCTTTTGAGGATAGTTTCCAATCACCCTTCATATTGACTTTCAGAAAGTGTCTGCATTGTCCTATTGGAAACAGGATTATAGGATTATTTTGCTATTGATTGTATTTCAAAACAGTGAGTAAGGCATCTGAATAGTGGGCTAAGAGGTTAAAAGTTGAACTCTCCTCCTTTCCCGTGAGATAGATGTACAACAGGCACTGTAATGCCAACAGGCACTGTAATTCTATCCCACCTTCAGGCAGTGAGGCTCCCTGCTGGACAAGACTTGTTTTTAACCAAGGTATTTGCCGAGTTCCCCTCTTGAATCGCTTTAAACTCTGGAGCCCAAATTGCTGATTATCACTTGTTTTGATGGAGGCTGATGTCATTGGGCCTTTTGGCTGTGTCTGGGCTGCAGGTGTGATCCCATGCCCACTCTGTGAGAGAGAAGAGGCTGAGTAAGATCTCCATGTTTATCCTTCTGTACTGAAGGCACGAGGTATCAAGAGGGTGGGTGTGTGACATGTGGTTCCAGCCTAGATGGAAGTAGTGGGAGCTGATGGCACTCAACACTTACAGAGATTGGCTTCTCCATCTCTGTGGATGATGCTTGACCCACGTCTCAGAAGTTTACATGAATCTTCACCTACTGCAGATGACAGGGTCTACTCCTTCATCAGCACAGCATTCCAGCTGCATTGTTCAGGTGTCTTCAGAACTCCACACATTTGTATTTCCTCATCACAGGCTGGACATCCCCATGCACACTCATGTAGGTCGGAATTTCTCGGTCTAATTGTGCTTTTCCCTTTCTTCAGGAACTCAGGAGAGACCAGAGCCCATCAGAAGCAGGAGTGGTTATGCCTTGTGACATTTCTGTGATCTAGGTATCATTAGCCATTCTTCATCTACAGAACGAAACCAGCCAAGGGGATTCAAATGATTTCCCTGTAGTCAGGGGTAAAATTCATGAGATTAAAAGTGATGCATCTTCAATAATAGCAGTGAAGCTTCTATTATTATAGTATTAATGAAATTTCTTTTACTCTGCACCTTTTCAGGGCTTTTTATCCTCTGAAGCTTGTTCTTTGAATGGGCTAACAGTCTCCCTGACCTGTTCTCCTGCAGAAATAGCTACGAGCTGTGTAAGGAAGCAGCAGAGTGGCTGCGTGCCCGTGCTGCCCGGCGGCCCAGGATCGCCATCGTCTGCGGCTCCGGGCTGGGAGGGCTGGCTGACGTGTTGGACAGCAGGACAGTCTTCCTGTACGAGGACATCCCTCACTTCCCACGGAGCTCAGGTGAGCACAGCTCAGGGCATCAGCACCCCATCTACCAGTAGCCTGCAGCAGAGCCTCACACAGGGATCACTCAAATCTGCAAACCAGGCCCACACTGGTGAAATGTGTGTTCACAGTGAAAAACCATCAATATCATAGCACAGATAGAGGTATTTGTAGCCACAATTCTCTTCACAGAGAAAAAGCAAAGCACAATTTCCCAAGAATTTCTTCTGGGAAAGGCAGCAAGAAAACCTCAGAGAAGAAGGGGAAATAATTCTTATCTCTGCTTGGTGCTCCTGTTGTTTTGCACCTGTGGAATGCATTATGGAGATTGTTTACCCAAAGTGATTTGTCAGTTAGATTCTGCTGAAGATTATTTTGTTTCCTTGGCCAATTGGAAAAAGCTGTGTCCTGACTGTTGGGAGACAGTTTTCTTTAGTATTCTTTAGTATTCTTTATAATATAGTATAGTTGTAATGTAATATAGTATATTTTTAATAAAGCAAGTGTTCAGCATTCTAAAGCCTTACAGTCAGGTGCCAATCATTTCCTTTGTTGGGAGCCCTACTTTTTTAGATTTATTTATTTATTTATTTATTTTATTTCCATCTCCTGCTTTTACAGTGCTTGGCCCTGCAGTAAAGCAAAATCATCAACTAACAGATCCCTCTGAAGTCAAACTCCTTGAGACCTGTAACTAAAATGACACTTTGTTAATTTCCAGTGTCAGGGCATGTTGGCAGATTGGTGTTTGGGGAGCTGAAGGGACAGCCCTGCGTGTGCATGCAGGGGCGTTTCCACTCCTACGAAGGCTACTCTCTCAGCACGGTGAGTTCTCCTTAAGGAAAATATTCACCATGGGGAGAGGCATTGTAGAAGCTGCAGAAGTGACTGCTTGCCTTGCTATCTAGCTGCAGGATGAACTTACAGTGCTCTTGAAATGAGTCTTTCTTAGATTTCAGATCTGCCCCCAAAAAATAAAACTGGGAGTTCAAACCAAGAGGTAGTTGGCTTCTGCTGGGTGAAAGTGATGCTGCACAGCCACACAAATTGGCTGACCCTGCTATTCTCACAGGGGGAAATAGTTTATCATATAAGGCAGATTAATTTACATGGTTTAACTTAGTCAGTTTAATCATGATTTAAATCAGCAATGAGAAAACTTTGATAAGAATAATCTATTTTAATCTTCTATTGCATTTGTATAGTTTACAGCTTTCTTTTTCCTAGAAAAGGTTCCCAGGCTACTGCAAGCTGCTATAACCTCCCAGCTAACATACTGGAATGTGTGGAGATTTATGTTACCTACTGTGCACAATAGGTACTTTTCTGCTAGAAAACAACAATAATATTTATTTATTGGCTCTTTTTTATTTGGATAACTCTGTGATTTTCCTTTTTTGCATTGAGGTTGTTTGCATTTGGATATAAACTGTAATTTTTGGCACCACCCAACTTCTTATAGAAAACCAGCTATTTTAAAATCAGTCAATACAAAATTAGCTTTATCAAGACATGTTTGTCTATTGAAATTAACTTACTTCTTGAAGGAGTGGTGTCCATTACTAGGAAATGTTTTGCTCACAGTAGCATTTGATTGATAGCAGGTATCATCCGAATTCCTTCGTGACTCCTCAAAATCAAACTTCTCTAAATATTTTTTTCTCCAGCTCCCAGTTGTTCCTTAGCTTTGGATTTCTCTCCAAGTCCATGTGCATAAGTAGTTACTTCAATCAGCACAGTGGTTTGATCTCTGCAAGACCTTGGCAGTGAGCAAAAACTATCTGCATGTTCTTTCTGTACCACCTTTATTTGACCTTAGTGCAACTGTGGGAAATGTGGTCTTGGATTTTAATGCAAGATTTGGTTTCATTGCAAGATTATGTTTCATTTGTTTAAAAAGCATTAACATTCTATTTAAATTAGAGGAGTGTTTAAAATTGCAGAAGGTTGTCTTGTCTCCATATGTAGACTCTTTGCATCCACAAATCGTGATATTACAAACGCAGTAGCAGTGGCTGTCTGCTGACTGTGACGCTCATTGCACACATGCTTTTGGTTCTTGCAGGTCACCTTTCCCATCAGGGTGTTCTTTCTCCTGGGGGTGGAGATCTTGATTGTCACTAATGCTGCTGGAGGATTGAATCCCCACTTCCAAGTGGGGGACATCATGTTCATAAGGGATCACATCAGCTTGTTTGGCTTGGGAGGGCAGAATCCCCTGCGCGGACCAAATGATGAGCGGTAAGAAGGCGTTGATACCAATTAATCCTTTCTTCCTTCAGCCATGGGCTGGGACTGCCAGTTGTGCCTACTGACAAATATTTACTGAGAGGCAGAGTTTGGCTCCAGGTAACCACAAGGGAAGAGTTAGAGCAATAGCTGTACGTGCAGTGCCACCTGCCCTGCCTTCCCTTGGCTGTTGCTTACTTTTACAAGCCTACAAGGAGCTTACACACAAACCCCCAGAAGGTTTTGTTTTGTACAAGTAGGCTTCTGATCCTACTCCTGACATTACCAGCTGTACCATCTGCTGAAGACACCCACTGCTCCTCTTCTTATCAGTCCCTCTCTCTGTTGGTTCCTCTTAACTGAGCAATCAGTGAATTGTGCTGTCTCCAGCCTGGGTTTATCCACAGCCATTTCTGGTGTGATGGAATGGGTACAGCAGAGGCCAGGCAGTAAGAGGCCAGGAGGGCAGAGCAAAGATGAAACCTCTAAAATTCTTGATCACCACTGCTGTATCCTGGTCTTCAAACTGGAGTGCTTTTGTATTCCCTGAAGGCATTGCTCTGGTGAGAGGTGGTTGTCTTGGCAGCTTCTTCAGAGACCTTGAGATCTACAAGAGCCACCTGCTGCTGGCTGAACTGGGAAGTCAGGTTTCCTGTACTGGCTGTGTAGCAGAATCTTTACCTTACTGAAGTGCAGAGAGGATCTTCTAACATATCCTCACCCCTGAACTGCAGTTGCCACCAGATTTGGATTTGCTTTGAGCAGGATGCTGGACTAGATGACCTCAAGGTCCCTTCAAAAATGAATTTATGATCCCAAAATCCTCCCAAAATCCTTACCATCAGACTGGTAAGGTGGAAGGCCCATTGTGAAAAATGGACGTGTTTGCTGGGCAGGCATCTGGATTTTCCTCAGATCTTTCCAGAGAGAAAGTTCTGCTGAGAGTAAGGTGGCCTGCCTGGTTTTCAGTTAGTTCCTGATGTAACAGCTGACCTGGCTCTGGCTTCTGAAAGAATCTGAAAGGTGCTGGCAGCTGCCTCAGGAGGAATAATCACTATGCTGCGATTCCATGGCAAGAGGGCAGTGCCCATCTGAAGTGGAACATCTTTACATTTTTGTAGGTATTGCCGTGGGTTGGAGGAAAGTGATCAAAAGCAGAGAAGTCACATGGAGTGTTTAAAGCTCTCTGGGCTTGCATAATTGCTCTGGAGCAGGAGGAGAAGCTCCAATCAAACAACTGCATCTGGACAGCGTTCAAAGGCAGCATAGCTGCCTCACTGCCTCCCCAAAGCAGCCTCTTGGTGAAGACTGCAGTGCTCTGGGAGGTGACTTCTGTACTGCTGACCAAGGCATCAAAATGGGCAAATGGTCTTTATGAATCAGGTTTCAAAGTATTGCAGAGATTTAGCTGAGCAAACTCCTAAAATCCTGTCCAGCTGAGCTACCAGGAAGGATTTATCTAAGCACAACAGAGCAAAACTAGAGGCAATGAAGTGATGTGGAAATAATATTTTTTTAATAAATTAGAGATTGGGCTTCTGCATTGCTGACCATCCTTCGGAAAAGGGAAGCAATTTTCATGGTGATGAATACTTATTACCTTAGACCAGAAGGGGAAGTTTTTATTTATTTATGTAATATTTAGTGTTTATAAAAACAAAATAAGCCACCTACTGCCCTAAGCATTCAGCTGGAAGAACATGTAAACAAGCAGAAGCTTTAATAGCATAAATGAGGGACCTGGTCCACTCCTACTGAACTGCATTGGTGAACATGGCTGGGAGTTTATTTTCCAGGTTTCCTCAGTGGCAGCATAACAGTCTTTGCCATCTACTTCTGCAGGATTCACTCCAGCAGGATTCACTTCATCAGGAGCAGGACTGGGCTGCTATTTTAAGACCTGAAGCAAGAGACCCAGTCTTGAAGCAGAAGATGAAAGCTACCTAAAATATGGCCCTGCAGCTCCAAGATGTAAAGTAGCTGCCTGCTGTGATGGGCCTTAAATGAAGGGACTGATGCTCCATCAGGCCAGGCTCAAACCTCCATCCAGAGACAGCCTGAGGGACTCTGAGCTTCAGAGCAGCAACTGTCTGGTGGGGAATGTTTAGAAGACATCATGAGCAGTTACTGGAGAGAGAATGAACTGGCCATCAGTGCTCCCAAGAGACAGGAGCCCTTGAAAAACCATTCCAGAAGTGTTCCTGTGGAAGGGAAGTAGTGCCAGACCTTCTGGCACCCATAAGCTCTGTGTGCTGACAGTCTTGCATTACTAGATCTAGCAGGAATGTCATGCCCAGGTAGGTGCCCCATTCCTGGAAACATTCAAGGTCAGGTGGGACAGGACTCTGAGCAACCTGATCTAGCTGAAGATGTCCCTGCTCACTGCATGGGTTTTGATGAGATGGCCTTTGAAGGTCCCTTCCAACCTAAACTATTCCATGATTGATGGCAGAATTACCTGATGATAAGAGTGGAATGAGAGAGATTGCATCCATGACAGGTCTGCCCTTAACACTTCCCTTTTCTCTAAAGAATGACCATCCCTGGACTCTGACGGAGGGAGCAGTAGCACGATCACACGGCTGTGTCCTTTACTGCCTTTCAGGTTTGGAGTGAGGTTTCCCTGCATGTCAGATGCTTATGACCAAGATCTGCTCAGCCTGGCCATGGAGAGTGCACAGGAGCTGGGGTTCCTGAGCTTCACCAGGGAAGGAGTGTACTGCCTGCAGGCTGGGCCCAGCTACGAGACCATCGCCGAGTGCCGCCTGCTGCAGGCACTGGGAGCTGATGCTGTGGGTGAGCTGCCAGGCTGGGCTGCCAGGGTTCTTTGAGCACATGGATTGAACAGTTAATTCTGCTCAAGGCTGACTTGCTTCAGTCTTTGACTCTCTTAAGTCTCCTGGGGCTGGAGAAATGAGCTCTGTGTATTTCTGCTTCGTTCTGCAGTGGCTTAGTGCAGCTCCTGGGAGGATCTGCAGAAAGTCCCTGTGCTTACAGCTGAGCAGGACAGGGATCCCAGCACAACTTTGTGTTTATTTCCCAAACACAAAGTCTCTTATGCTCAGATGGCTCCACTTCAGGAGGACTGAGTGGGGCTCAATAAAAATGAAGTCTTTTTCTAGTATTTTTCTTCTAATTCTGACATTGTAAAGATTTTCACTGTGCTTTTTCTCTACAAACCAGCCTTCCTTATGAGTCTTGTTTAGGGATGGTAATCATGGATACCTTCTCAACTGTGTAAAAGAAAACTAAGTGCCATGATCCATATGATTCCTCCAGCTATGATTCCTTCCATGACCCCTGGCTCATGGAAGTCTGTATATTAATACCTGCAGATTCATTGTGTGTGAGGAAAGGAGCTCAGCTCCCCTCAAAGCCATTTTTATTTGCAATAGCTTTTTTAGCCAAGGAAGAGCCAAATGACACAGCATATCAGTACTTCCTTAGCAAGTCTGCAAGCAGTCTGACACATCTTGAGGAGGGAGCTGTGGCACAAAGATCAAATGCAGGAGGTTTATTGTGCTGAGCAGAGTTGTAACTAGTCTGCAGCTATTTGAGCTTTGTACATATCACAGCCTTTAACTATTACAGAGTTCAGACACAGAGCTGGGGGAAATGAGACAAGGGCGTGTGCTTGGAGGTAGGATCATGGCTTGCAGCCTTGGAGAGGTCTTGTTTTGGTGTAAATCCTGACTCATTCTAGTCCTTTCCTCTCCTCCTGTAGGCATGAGCACTGTCCCAGAGGTAATTGTAGCCAGGCATTGTGGCCTCCGAGTCCTTGGGATCTCCCTCATCACCAACAAAGCGGTGATGAGCTACGACAGCCAAGAGAAAGCCAACCACGAGGAAGTGCTGCGCATCTCGGTGGTCCGGGCTGAAGCCCTGCAGAAACTGGTCTCACACCTCCTTGGGAAGCTGGGGGAAAGCACAAACTCTCTATGACCTCCAGCCATTAATCCTTCATATCATAACGTGTGTGAACACTACCAAGTGTTGGGGGCGAGCTGTTGGTGGGACTGTCCCTTTCTCTCCAGATTTTAAATGGACCTTTTGATCTTTGTGCTTTATCTGATCAGGTGCAGAGGTTCACTTTGAATTTTGCCAGGATGATCCCCTCGTTAATAGCCAGTGACCAAAACAGCTTACTGGCACTTCAACACATTCCCAAACCCCCGTGTCAGCAGAGCCCCAGAGACTGTGACCTCCAGCTGTCTCTCTTGGGACACCCTCCTGCCCCAAGTCTCTGCTCCCCATTGCACATGAGCCAGGTCGGGAGCTGGTCGTGGGGCTTGGTGCCTGCTGGGACTGCTTTGGTAGGGCCTGGTCTGAAGCCAGTGGAAGCCCACAAAAAGACTGTGCTTTGGATACATGAAATGGGCCAGGCTAAAGATGAGATCTGCCTGGAACAAGCAATGGTGCAGAGCAGGTGAATTGCAATTGATTTTACAGCTTGGAAAACCACTGCATTGCCATGGGGTTGTGTGACTTCCCCTCCCAGAAGGTCTCCCAGAAAGCCTACTCTTTCCTCATCCTTGGCTCCTCATGACGAGTTGCAGAGCTCAGTAGCTGTTTGCTACAATGCAGCATATCCCCAGCACTCCTCACACCTCCCAATTCTGTTTCATTGCCCAATTTAGCAAGACATGAAAACTCAGCTCAGTACAAGGCATGGCTTACCTGTGCACCGTGTAAACATTGCCAAGCTGGAAACAGAATCCAGGTCTGTCTCTCCCTGGTTTTGATCAGTTTCTGGATGTCTTGGAGATCAGTGGCTTCAGAACTGCAGACTGGTTTCCTCTTGGTGCCCAAAGACAGAGAGATCTGTTTGATCCCAAGTTTCACATGAGCTTTGCTGCTGTCCCTGCAGCAGATTTTAGAGAACCAATGGTTTGTGGATTTTAGCAATGTGAAATTACAGGGGAAATATTTTGAAACAGGTATGATATTTTTCTTGGACTTTCTTGGTCCTCTTACATAAAGCAAATGAACCAAACAGTGAGTAAGGGACAAACAGGAGAGGTTCTCCCTTACCGTGTGCTGATGGTCTGTCAAGAAAGGGGGAACATTCACCAGAATGGTGCATTATTCATTGTTCCTCAAAGGTCAAGCTGAGCTGTGGATGCAGCTGGATGTGAAACAGTGACAGTAATTATTAGATAAGCTTTTTTCCCTTCATTTATCTTGTAGTTCTCTATAAAGCTCATCACTGTCATAGCTAAATGTTTTTAGTTGACTCAGTGGTCTGAACTGAAGACACCCAACCAGTCATGGAGAGCTCCCAACCTGCCTTCCTAAATTTAGCTGACCAGTTGTTTACCATTGACACTTGCCCTCTGTCACAGCCTTCAGCCTTTTGTGACATTTCTTCCATTTTTTTCCAGATCTGTATTTGCTTGAAGCCTTTCCTACTGCAATGACTAGTGTCAGCTGCAGTATTCATGGTGCAGAATTCATGGTGCAGATGTTGCCACCAGCAGGAACAGTTGTGCTGTGAATGTTTTCCATGAAATGGTACCACTTCAGGTGTAGGGGAGATCTTGGGGTGCCTCCCTTGTCTCCTCCTGGGCAATGTTACCTGTGGTCAGCCCTGAGAAATATCTGTCCAGCCTGGTCTGGAGGATCTGTGGAAGGGAAGGATTCATTGCTTGTGCTTTCCTGGCAGAGTCACTTGTTCAGCAGCTCCTGGCACTTGGAGGAGCCCTCGGAGACAGCAGCTCTTCCCATTTTGTGGGTCTGACTGTCAGGACAGTCTCTGGGACCAGTTCTGGTGGTGATCTGCAGAGGGAGAGAGGCTCCAGCTCCATCTCTGACAATGCTGTTCCTTTTCCAGATCAAGCAGGAGTGAAGTGCTTGTCAAGGGGGGCAGCACAAGCAGGGAAATATGAAAAGTGGCAGATGTGCAGAGCAAGAAGGAGCCACTTCTACCTGCTCCCTTTTCAGACTTGTCCCAGTATGAGCTTGTTACAGGGCAGGGAGAGAGCAGATAATTTCCCCTGCCTAGAAAATGGTGCTTCACATTCATCTAATTAATACTTGGTAAATACAAAGTCTCTCAAGTGGGAGTGGAAGGCAGCTGTGCAGTTCGCTGTAGCTAGCAGCAGCCGGAGTAGCTAAGGCTGGGATTTCAGCAAACTCCATTAATTAATCAGAGTCAGGCTGGGCTGGGATGTGAAGGGAAGCATCCAAAAAATCCTGCTGTTGTGCTGGTACTTCTCAGGCAGGGTTTGAGATGATGAGGAGCTTGGCAGCAGCACCTGCTTTCAGCAGGCCAGGTCTGCTCCTCTCTCCAGCTGCACCGGAGGCAGATACCATGCTCTTGTGTCTGAATACAGCTGAAATGCAACTTAAAATTGAGCCTGAAAATCACAGTACAGCTAAATCTTCAGCAAATTATGTCTGTAAAAAAAAAATCAAAATTGCATCTGAGCCTTTAAATAGTTTGGGGCTCTTCTTTCAGCTGGCCAGAGTTGGCTTGGATGGCCCAAACTTTGCAGGAACATCCCGATTTTTGTACCTGTCAATGGTAAGGGGAAGATGCCCTGGGCACTTTGGAAAGGATCTTATTCATTTGCAGGTGAGAGGGGAAATACAAAACACAGTGAGTTCATCTGGCTTTGGAGATACTTTTAATACAGTTTTGGGTTCTTTTACTGCTGATGAATTCCAAAAGTCTGAAATACGGTGATACAAGATGGGCAAGATGTGTGGGGAAGGAACTGTGAGGAAATAAAACCTACTGTGATCCTGAAAACTCTGTTTTTGTTTGCTGTGCCAATGCCAGGGGTTAGAAAGAAAGGAGGTGCTTAACTGCTCCCCCTACGTCCAACCCCCAGGCTGGAGGATAACCCAGGGAAACCCCACAGAACCACATCCTTGGGGGACCAGAACTCAAGCTCAGGATAAGCAGGATCCAGATTTGACCAGCACTTGGCACAGGTATTTCTGACTGATCCCACCAGGCTGACAAACTTATGGAAAAAATACCAAGAACCAAAGTACCTTGACTTAACTTCTGAGCAGCTGGAAAATCCAGTGGGCTGTGGTAACACCAGAGCAGCAAGTCATCTATGCTGGAGGCAGGACACAGTTGCCTTCATGCTCTGCCTTTTGTGTAGTGTTTTTGGTGGTTTCTGGCAACATCCATGGCTGAAATGACAACCTCAGCTTTCTTCATTCCTGTACTCTGCGCCACTTACCTGCTTCTGAAGTCCAGGGCATTGTGGTCATAGGGATTGCCTGGCAAGGGGTCAAAGAGCCCCAACTGACATGATGATCCTCGCTGGCAGTGAGCCCAGGCGCTGCCTGATTAGGGAATGCCACCAGCACGGGCTGTCCCATGGGGCTGTACCCGTAGCAAAGGGACATATGGAACACCTGTGTCAGTGCAGGGCAGAGCTGGCACGGCTCCTCCTTTACTCAGTCACAGCCATGGACTCATGAGCCAGTCCGTGTCATCCTCTGTGCCAGCCTTTTCTTTTTCCTTGCTCATCAGTCCAGAGAAAACTTTCCAGATCACAGGGTCCTGCTGTTTCCACTCCCCTGGAGAAGACAGAGGTGATATATTGATGCCTTCATGTGAGATTCACATAAAAGTGTGAGGCCAAGAGGAGAAACCTCTGCACAGCCCTTGGCTGGACCATATCATGAGTGTTTAAGTAGAGATCTCTGCTGTTATCTGAGAAACAACCCTGTGACCCAAAAAATCTGATGGTGTGATTCATCCTGTTTCCTTTGCAAGCCTCGGTTTCCCACTTTTTCTTTCTTTTTTATTTTTTTTTTTTACATGACGTTTGCCTTTTGCATTCTTTCCTATTTAGAAGTAAATCAGAAAGCTTTTAAAAACCTGTGCTGTCTCAGCTCAGCAGTGAGCGTGTGCCTTGCCTTCAAGTTATCAAATTTCGCTTAGATGTTTCTCTTTATTGAAAACCTGCAGTTGAATTAAGGGGATTCTGCTATAGTGGTGTGTTGTTTGGGTTTTTTTCCAAAAGCTTTAGGTCTTCACTGCAAGGATTTCATTTGCAGGAAAGAACTAAACTCTCCCCTGCTGTGCTGAAGGTGCAGAGCAGGGGGAGCGATGTGGGTCACGGCAGTGGTCGATCTCAGAGTGTTGCTGAATTAAGTCCTGGCTCTGTAAGCAGCATGATGGTCTGCTCTTTCCAAAACCTGATGACATGTTCAGATTGAATCATAGACCTGTCCTGAGTTGGACCCACAAGGAGCATCAAGTCCAACTCCTGGCACTGCACAGGACATCCCAAGAATCCCATCATGTGTTGATGTGATGGATCCCATCATCCCTGAGAATGTTGTCCAAATGTTTCCTAAACTCTGTCAGGGTTGGTGCTGTGACTACTGTGACCCTCTCTCTGGGTGAAGAATCTTTTCCTGATATCCACCCTGGGTTGTGGGACAGGGGTGAAGGCTGGAGGAAACCATCCAGCCTTTTCTCCTGCAGAAGGGACATCCCAGTGCCTGGACACCCATGTGGGAGATGGCTTCAAACAGCAGCACAACCCCCCCTTGCTTTCCTTTCCTGAAGCTTCAGAGCCCTCTCTAAAAGTCTTTCTCAATCTTAGCAAATCCCTTCCTACAGCAACGAGCCCCTCTTGCACCGCCAGCTGCTTCAGAGAGGCAGCTTGGGGAAGCATTTCCCCAGAGAAGGGAGGGAGTACACCTGGAGTCCAAATATTGCTCCCAGCCCCCACCTTGGAGCAACCTTTGTTAGCAGAGAGGTGGGTGTCATGGAGCAACATGAAAGGCTGGTGACCCAGAGCCATCCCTGTGCTGGGCTGGAGCTCTGCTCCCTGTGGAGCAGATGATGGACCAGTGTTGGTCCCTGTGCCCATTCTCTCCCCTGCCTGGCACAACTGGGGACACATCCCTAAACACAGCCCTGCAGAAGCAGTGAATGTCCCCTCTCAGCCCCTGGGAAAAATCTGCTCTGGAGGATGTGGGACAGTAAAGCAATAGGCTCTGCTGGGGAAAATTGTGCTGCAATAATGGAAAAAAGAGGCTTTTTTGGACTAATTTCTGTGCCAAACCACAGGAAATGCAAATGGAATACACAGGACACCCTTCAGCATCCCATGTGTGCCTGAAGGCTGTGCTATGCAGCAGGGAGGAGTAGAAGGCCATCGCACTGCTCGGTGTCCCAGTGTGGCTTTCCTCATGGGATGCTGGCACAGCATCTCTTCCCCTGCCTGAGGTCCTGTGTCCTGCCCTGCCTCAGCCTCCCACAGCATTAGAGCCAGGCATGGCTCCATCTCCACTGCGCTGAGCTCCTCCAGGCTCCTGCCATTTGGAGGGGGCACCTCACCCTCCCTGTTCTTCCAGCCAAAAGACCAAAATGAGAGGCACCAGCACCTGGCAGGATGGGCAGTGCCCCGAATAACTCCCAGCAGTGCCTGCTGCCGACTGCGTCCCCGCTCTGCGCACATCTGAACTTCCCTGATGCCTTCTCATCTTTAATTAAGCACTTCCATCAGCTCAGCCTTCTTGCTGGATCTGAATTTTTTTTTTCCCTGTAGCCATGGCAACGCTTCCCCTGGGCAGGCTGCGCTGGAGCCAGTGACAAACCCCATGTGTGGCTGTTTTGTTTGGGCCTGGAAACTTCCCTGCCGTTTGGGAAAACTTGGGAAAAGAAAATCCTGCAACAAGCTGATGAGCGGCAAGAGGAGCAGGATGAGAAATGTGTTTTGGGCTGAGCATCCCTTCTATACCCCAAGGAGCCCTGCTCCAGCTGGGATGGCAGAGCCTTGATCTCAGGATTCTTTGGTTTTTCCTCCAAAAGATGGCTGCAGTGTCCATGTTTTGTGTGGATGCACTCCAGCCACGGGTGCAAGTGACAGCCCTGCTATGGCCATTGCATGGTCCCTTGGGGGTGGTGACATAGGGATTGTCATTGCCCTGCTCCTCCTGCCAGGACCAGCAAATCATAAGCCATGAAGCTGCCATGAGGCAGAGGGACAATGACACAGGTGTGGTGACACAGAGCATGGACACGGTGACTGGGGTAGGACTCAGTGGCATAGGAAGGCACATGCAGGGACTTGAGGAAGGAATGGAGTGACAAGGCAGGAAGAGGCAGCAGGGCAGAGTGACAGGGCAGTTGGGTGTCAAGAAAGGGGTAGGTGACATTAAGCAGGGTGGGTAATGTGGGACAGGGGTAAGTGGCACAGGGCAGGGATAGGTGACACAGGGCAGGAGTAGATGTCATGGGACAGCGGTAGGTGAGAGAGTAGGGTTAGGTGACAAGGCAGGAACACAGTGCATGGGCTGCCGACTACAGTGCCCAGTGCTGCTCCCACTGTCCCAGTATCCTGGTGTCTCAGTATCCCATTGTCCTGGTGTCCTAATGTCCTGGTATGCCAATGTCCGGGTGTCCCAGTATCTCAATATCCTGGTGTCCCAATGTTCTTGTATCCCGATGTTCTGACGTCCTGATATCTTGATATCCCGGTGTCCCGCTGTCCGGGTGTCCCACTGTCCTGCCGTCCAGGTGTCCGGCTGTCCCGCTGTCCCGGTACCCGCTGTCTGGCTATCCCGCTGTCCGTGTGTCCCGCTGTCCGCTGTCCCGGTACCCGCTGTCTGTGTGTCCCGCTGTCCGTGTGTCCCGCTGTCCCGGTACCCGCTGTCCGTGTGTCCTGCTGTCCGTGTGTCCCGCTGTCCCGGTACCCGCTGTCCGTGTGTCCCGCTGTCCCGGTGTCCCGCTGTCCCGGTACCCGCTGTCCGTGTGTCCCGCTGTCCGTGTGTCCCGCTGTCCCGGTACCCGCTGTCCGTGTGTCCCGCTGTCCGTGTGTCCCGCTGTCCCGGTACCCGCTGTCCGTGTGTTCCGCTGTCCCGGTACCCGCTGTCCGTGTGTCCCGCTGTCCGTGTGTCCCGCTGTCCCGGTACCCGCTGTCCGTGTGTCCCGCTGTCCCGGTACCCGCTGCCCCCGTGCCCGGCCGGTGTCCCGGGGCGGCGGCGCCCTCTGGCGGCGGCGGGCGGCGCGGCGGCGGCGGGTATAAAAGGCGGCTGCGGGCGGCGGCGGGATCGGGAGCGGCGGGATCGGGAGCGGGATCGGGAGCGGGATGGCCGGCCCGCAGCAGGCCCCGCACCTCCACCTGGCCGAGCTCACCGCCTCCCAGTTCCTCGACATCTGGCGGCACTTCGACGCGGACGGTCAGTCCCGGGGCGCGCGGGACACTTCGCTCCTCAAAAAACCGGCGGGGAGGGCAGCGGGCTGAGCATCCCTGGGGGCGCGGGGCTGAAGGGGGGGTGGTGAAGAGTCCCTGGACATCCCGGAGGAGAGGATAGAGCCTCCACCGCCGCAGCCCGGGGGTAACGGTGAGCCCCGGGGGTGATGGAGAGCCCCCGGGATGCAGAGACTCCAGGATGGAGAGTCTCCGGGGTGATGGAGAGTCTCCGCGGCGCAGCCCCGTCGGTTGAAGCTCCGGGGTCGGGGAAGCAATCGGTCTCCCAGGACCTCCCCATCGGGAAAGGACGGGGAGCCCCAGAACTGGACCCCACTGGGAGCCCTCAGCCCATGGGACGCTGAGCCCGGGATATCCCGGGTCTCCTTGACATGTCCCCCGGGTGCCTTGAGAGCTGGGATTTGCTCGGGGCCGGTGTCACCTCTGGGTGCTGCTCTGGGCGTTTTGCCCTTCCGGGGTGCCCAGTGTCCACCTTCGGTCCCCTCCGTCTCCCCGCCTCGGCAGTGCCCCACACTTGGTACCTGGAAGGAGTGGGGCAGCGCGGCCACCAGATTGGCCCAGGGCCACCCCCTTGCCAGGAGTGACAGAGAGGGTGTCCCATCCCCAGAGAGGGTGTCCCACGCCCGGAGCAGGCTGAGGAACAGTCCCTCCACGTCTGGAGTGCTTGGTCTCTGCCTGCCTGCTCCCCAGCCTCCCAGAACCTCTCCCCAGGGATGCTGGCAAAAACCGTGTCCACTATAGGGATGTCACCTTCCCACGGAGTCACATCTGGGCAGAACATCCCTGTTTCTACCACTGTCAGCCCCAAAAAGGGGGGGAAATGCAAAAAACAGCATTGTTTTGTGGGAAAACAGTTTCTTCCAGCGCTGCGGTGCCACAAAGGTGGCTCAGCCTGCTGGGAACAGCAGCCCAGGGGAAAGCTCCTGTCCTTCACTGAGCTCCTGCTCCTGCAGGGAGGTTTGGGGACCAAAAACCTCCTGGGAACTGCATCATGTAGCCTCCCCAGCTGCGCTGCTGGAACTGGAGCTCAGCTTGCTCCTGGCTGCATTTTAGGGTCCCCCCCACTGCAGCCTCACAGCATCGGGGACACGGACACAGGTCCCTGTCGCTGCTGGCACTGGAGCAGCCAAGGGGCTGGGAAGGTGGCACTCCAGTGGGAGTGGGCAGCTCCTGATGTGGGTGTCCAGCTGCCTCCCTGCAGCGCGTCCCACTGTGTCCTTGGATGTGCTCTGTCATCTCCTAAACACCGCGGCAGGCACGGCTCCAGCTTGGCCCACGGCCCCCAGGCAGGGCAAGGCTGTCGAGCTGCAGCACGGCAGGTGCCCAGGAGAGGAGGGACTCAGGCATCGTGAAGGAAGGTGGCCTTGACAAGAACAGTGCTCAGCTGCACCAGGCAGGAGCTCCAACAGCCCTGGCTGCTTCCCTGTGATGGGACTACTTCACCCAAGCTCATCCCTGCATTTAAACCCCTTCAATGTGGCTTCCACACCTTGAGCCACCTGCCCTGAAGGCTTGTCATGCCCCAGAGATGTCCCCTTGGATGTCTTTGATGTCCTCACTTTACCAGCCACAGCTGCCCTGAGGCTCCGAGGTGGAGCTGCATGGACTGGCTGTGGCTCTCCGGAGGGGATTTTCCATGACACTCCACATCCCACTGCTCTGCGGACATGGATCAGACCTGTCCAAGCTGCTGCTTGGAGGAAGCCAAGCTACTGGCCACAGCTTTTCTTGGCCTTATTCTTTTTTCCCAGCTCAAAACTCCTGTTGATTTTTCTTTTTTCCCCAACTGAATTCAAAGCCACTTCGGGTGCAGAGGAACAAGTGCCATGTCCCCTGGGAGCATCTGTGCCTCCCCTCCTGTGCTCTGACACTGTGAAAGTCTTACTGCATTTTTTTTCCTCCCGCAGGAAATGGCTACATTGAAGGCAAAGAGCTGGAAAATTTCTTCCAGGAGCTGGAAAGTGCAAGAAAGGGGGCGGGTGTGGTAAGAGCATCTTCTGGTTTTGCTCCCTCCTTCCCCTGTTCCCTTGTGCCCAAAGACTCATGCTCATGTCAGCCCCATCTCCTTTGGGCACTCATGAGTGGGACTGGGACCCCTCTGGGAAGAAAGCGGGAGAGGACCAGCACAGGGAATGGGGGAAATGCTCCCATTCCCTCTCTCCTTGCTGCAGGACTCAAAGAAGGACAATTTGGGTGACAAGATGAAGGAGTTTATGCACAAATATGACAAAAATGCGGATGGCAAAATCGAGATGGCAGAGGTGAGCAGCTCTGGACCTGACGAACCCCAGGTTGTTCACGTTCCACCTCCATGCTCACGTTTGCCTTCCACCATTCCACCATGCCTGTGTTTCCCACAGCTGGCCCAGATCCTGCCCACGGAGGAGAATTTTCTGCTGTGTTTCCGCCAGCATGTGGGCTCCAGTTCAGAGTTCATGGAGGTGAGTAGGACAGGCGGCACTGGGGGATCCCCAGGGAATTCAATCCAGCTCCACCAAGGGAAAACAACTGGGAGTTTGAACTGCCCAAACATCCCCATGTCTCCTCAAAACTCTTGGCATTAACTCAGCACTGGGAGGCAGTGCTGGTTCAGGGAAGAGCAGGAGTGTGGTGAGTTTTCCCAGTTCTCAGCACCCCTTGGATACTTCTCAGGGCAATCAGATGCCTCATCCCAGCCTCTAGGCAAGGTGAGCTGCAAGGATCTGGGGCTTTTTTTTTTGTAAACTTCTCCTCATGGTTGTTCCTAAGTGCCCAAGGAATGTGCCAAAGCCAACATTGTTCTGGCCCACCCCACAAATTCATTGTGCTCTTGCAGCAAATTGTAGATGGGAAATAAAACATAGCTGGGGGTGGGAGGGAATGTGCAGCATCCTGGAGAAGAAGGAGCTTGCACGTGGAAACTGAACCCTGGGTGGAGGGGAAGGCTGAAAGAGGAGCACCTTGTGATATGTACGGGTGGGGGGGGGGGGGGTAAGCAGACACTATTGTTTAATTGGGGGATGCAATTAAGTATCATTAAATATTAAAGCCTGGTCTTGCATACTGACATGAGGATAAAGGTGCTTGAACTCTTGGTGTGGGGCTGAACAAAAGCATCTAGCCCCAAGGGAGAGCAGGTGATGCCAGTGGAAGGTGTGAGACAGCCCCATCTCCTTTAGGGTGGTGGGGGACACTCTCAGCAGGGATTTATGGGGACATACACACGTCAGAGGGGAGCGGGGGACACGAGCCTCTGCAAAGCCTCATGGCAGTCCCTCCACAGGCTTGGCGCAGGTACGACACGGATCGCAGCGGCTACATCGAGGCCAACGAGCTCAAGGTGGGCTGTGGGCATAGGGTGGGCTGGGCTGGGTCCCTGCCAGTGGGACATCCCCACTGGGACAGCTGGGGACGGGGACAGCCAGCAAAACCCTCTCCTCCCAGGGCTTCTTGTCGGACCTGCTGAAGAAGGCAAACCGGCCCTACGATGAGCCCAAGCTGCAGGAGTACACACAGACCATTGTGAGTGGGACCTGGGGCACCGTGTCCCCACCGGGGGTCTCAGGACCCCAGGTGGGTGGCAGGCAGGGGAGGAGGAGGTGATGGGTGACAGGGGACTCTTTGTATCCCAACAGCTGCGGATGTTCGACATGAACGGTGATGGGAAGCTGGGCCTCTCTGAGATGTCCCGGTAAGGTCACGGGCAGTGAGAAGGAAGAGCTGGGGAGGGAAAGACACCTGAAATGCTCATGTTTAGGAAGAGTCTGCTCCAGCTTGCAGGGAAAACTGTTTTCCTCTTTAATTTACTCATGTTTCTGAGCAAAACATCACTGTGATTTAAGAAAATGCTTTTTTCTGGCTGCTTCCCGCTCTTCCCTGCCCTTCTTGTTTTTCAGACTTTTGCCTGTGCAAGAAAACTTTCTTCTGAAGTTTCAGGTAACATAATACTACTCCTACTGCTAATAATAACAACAAAACCAACCCATTCCCATTGTTTGTACCTCCATCCCCTCTCTCATACCCTGGTACCTCCCTCATTCCCTTGTCACTTCCCAGGGAATGAAGCTGTCCTCAGATGAGTTCAATGCCATCTTTGCCTTCTACGACAAGGTAAGGAGCCAGCTGATGGGAAACCGCCATGAATAAATATAACTTGGCAAAAAAGTAACCCCAAATCATATGGTTTTGGTTGGGGCAATTCCCTGCTCTGGTTTAGGGTGGGAGAACTGGGTTTACCTTTGGCTGTGCTGGGTGAGGGTCTGGGGATGCCCATGTCCAAGGGGGAATTGCAGGGCTCATGTCCTTCCTGCTGTTGATGTCCCTCCCACACTATCCAGGATGGAAATGGCTTCATTGATGAGAATGAGCTGGATGCACTTTTGAAAGACCTGTATGAGAAGAATAAGAAAGTAAGTGGGGGCAGAGCTTGGGTGCCACCCCCAGAGCCCCCCAGTTCCTTCTCCCATCTCCCAGCAGCATCTTTCCATGTCCATGCTCCATGGGGACCAGGATATGCTGGTCCAAGTGCTGACCCTGCATCCTCATGGGAAGCTGCACTGGAACTGGGGGGAGTGTAATCTCAGCCCGGGGGTACTGCCCCGGGAGAAAGGGGATGCCCACCCCCAGTGACCCCCATGCCTTGCAGGAGATGAACATCCAGCAGCTCACCAACTACAGGAAGAGCATCATGAACCTCTCCGACGGGGGCAAACTGTACCGCAAGGAACTGGAGATGGTGCTCTGCAATGAGCCCCCCATGTAGGACCCCCATATACACAGCCCACGCTCCTCCTCCCCGAAAACAAGCACAAAGGGGAGCCCCCATCACTGCAGAGCTCCCCCAACATCTCTTGGGTTTGCTGTAGGTTGCTAAAATCCCATTTGGGGGGGGGAACTTTATTTTTTTTCCCATCTGCCTGGTTTGTTTAATGATATGTTTGTTGTTTTTTTTTTCTTTGCGGGGGTGTTGTTTTCATTCCTTTGGTCTCTTGAGTTTTTATCATTTACCAAAGAACAGTTTACTAATAAATTCAAGTACTGCTAGACTGAAGCCCCTATTTCTCCACCCCATGGCGGGCTGCGGGGTGACAGGGAGGAGGGGGATGTCACACTCTGATCCCAGAGAGGACGTGGCTGCTGGGTGGGGAAGAGAGATGGAGCATTTGTGAAAGCCCCCATGGAATGAGGGTCACTGGAAAATCCCTGGGGAGGAGAGTGCAGGCAAGCTGGGTGGGGACAGTGTACCTCCCACCCACCCTTCCCACACCCTGCCAAAGCCGCTGGGACATTCCAAGGGTTGTTTCCCCCACTCCCAGTTTTGGAAACCAGTGCCAGGGTGACGATGCTGGCGAGTCCCAGTGCAACCTTTCCCACTGCTGTGCAGCCCAGCTGAGGCCTGGATGGCCCAGTAGGGTGCAGGGCAGTCCCACCTGGACAGGTACAGCCCAGTACAGCCCATTATGGCCCAGTAAATCCCACACAGCTCAGTATGGCTCAGAACAGCCCAGTATGGCACAGTGCAGTGCTATATGGCCCAGCACAGCCCCACATAGCCCAGCATGACCCAGTACAGCCCTGGCTGTCCCTCTGTGGCTCAATACATTCCTGTATGGACCAGTACCACACTGTACAGATCCGTGTGGAGCTGTACAGTCCTGTGTAGCTAAGCACAGCCCAGTACAGACCTTTACAGTTCCACATGGCCCTGTACAGCCCAGAATGCCACAGGGCAACCAAGTACAGCCCCATACAGCCCAGTATGGCCTAGTACAGCTCCATATGGCCAAGTACAGCCATGTATATCCCTGTAGAGTCCCATATGGTGTGTTACAATCCTGTGTAGCTCACTGTGGCCCAAGACTGCTCAAGACTTGTATGGCTCCATATGGTGCAGTGCAGTACTATACAGCTCAAGTACAGCGCTGTGCAGCCTAGTATGGTGCAGTACCACCCTGTATGTCCCAGTATGGCCAAGTACAGACTGGTACAGGATGGTGCAACACAGCCTAGTATGGCCCAACACGCCCTAGTTGAGTCCTCCATATCCCAGTACAGCCTACTACAGCCCAGTACAGTGTAGGACAGCCCAGTACAGCCAGTATGGCCTGGTACAAGGTGGCCCAGTACAGCCTAGCATGGCCCACTATATCCCAGTTGAGTCCTGCATGTCCCAGTAATGCCCAGCACCGCCCAGCACCACCCAGCATAGCCCAGCACAGCCCGGTACGGCCCAGTATGGCCCACCATTGCCCAGCACAGCCCGGTACGGCCCAGCACAGCCTGGTACAGCCCGGTACGGCCCAGCACAGCCCGGTACGGCCCAGCACAGCCCAGCACAGCCCGGTACAGCCCGGTACGGCCCAGCACAGCCCAGCACGGCCCGGTACGGCCCAGCACAGCCCAGCACGGCCCGGCACGGCCCAGCACGGCCCGGCACGGCCCAGCACAGCCCAGCACAGCGCGGTACAGTCCAGCACAGCCCAGCACAGCGCGGCACCGCCCCGGGCCGAGCGGCGCGGCTGCACTAACCCGCAGCGGCCGCCAGGGGGCAGCGCGGGCGGCGCCCGGGCGCGGCGGCGCATGCGCGGGGCGGAGCGCTCAGCCGGCGCCCGTGGTGTGAAGTGCCCGCCCGCCGCTGCCACCGCCGCCGCTGCCGCCATGGCGCTCCTGCACAGCCGCCGGCTCCTCGCCGCCCCGCGCCTCGCCGCCGCCGCCTCCCGCGCCAGGTGAGGGCTGAGAGGTGGCTCAGCCCCTAGGGCCGCCCGCCGGTGTCGGCGGAGGGGTTTTCCCGCGGCTGAGCGCCGCTCGCAGGTGGCGGTGGGGGGAGGCTGCGGGAAGCGAGTCCCCCCGCGCGGCCCGCGGCTGACGGCGCGCTGGGGATGGGGGTTGCCGGGGGGATGGACCGCGCTCTGATTGGCTGGGGAGGGGGGTCCTCGCGCTCTGATTGGCTGCGGCCCAGGCCGGCGCCCCCCGCCTGCCCTTGAGGCGCCGCCGTGGAGGGCGCGTAGGCAGCTGGGAGCCCCGAGAAACGGGGCCGGGGGGAGCCTGTGCCTTACCGACGGGTTGAGGACACCCTGTCCCTTGACCGATGGGTTGGGGACACCCTGTGCCAGGAGGGATTGGCTGGGGTGCTGCTAGTGATGTACAATGTGCTTCGGGCCACGAATGATGTGGTCGATGAGAGGCTGGACGTGCCCAGGCCATGTGCGCTGGCAGCGCAGAAACCAACAGTGTCCTGGGCTGCATCACCGGCAGTGTAGGCATCAGGTAAAGGGAGGAGATTCTGCCCCTCTGGTCTGCTCTGCTGAGGCCCCACCTGCAGCACTGCATCCACTGTTGGACAAGAAGGACATTGACCTGTTCGAGCAAGTCCAGAGGAAGCCTCAAAGATGATTAGAGGAACGAAGCACCATTTCCATGGGGAAAGGCTGAGTGAAAGAGCTGGGGTTATTCAACCTGGAAGAGAGAAGGCTTTGGGGTGACCTAATTCTGGCCTTCCACTCTCTAAAGGGGCTACAGGAGGGCTGGAGAGGGACATTTGACAAGTATGGAGTGCCAGGACAAGGGGGAAGGAGTTTAAATTGACAGAGGGCAGGGTTAGATTGGATAGTACGAACAAATTCTTCCCTGTGAGGGTGGTGAGGCCCTGGCATAGGTTGTTCAGAAAAACTGCCTGTTGTATCCCTGGAAGTGTTCAAGGCCAGGTTGGACAGGGCTTGGAGCATCCAGGTCTAGTGGAAGGTGCCCCTGTTTATGGCAGGGGGTTGGACAATGCAATCTTTCAGGTCTCTTCCAACCCAAACCATTCCAGCATTCTGTGTGCTGTAAAATGGTGCTGAGGTGGTGCTGTCTGGCTGCCCTGTGTAGTGGGACCAAAAGGACCTCTGTACTGTGCAGTGGGCCTCATGCACGGTGCAGCAGGTCCGCAGTGACCCCATGATCCAAGAAATGGGGTGGGAGTAGTGCTGGCTGTGCTAGAGCTGTGCTCTCAGAGGTACCAACCCTGGCAGGAGCAGGGTGGGAGTGACTGTTCCTGTGAGTACCAGTCCTGTGCTGGCAGCTCTGGATTCTGCTGTCTCTGGTCAGCAGAGGTTTGGATAGAAGGATGCTGGAGCTGTGTGAAAAGCCCAGAACATCGTAGTTTCCATAAAGTACAGCTGACCTGAGAGCCATGGGGCTGGGAACATCACTGAGACCAGGTGGCCAAGAAGCAGAGTGTGCAGAGGGATCTGGATGAGGCCTTGCTGCTCTCTGGAACCCTTTGACTCCTGGCCCTCACTAGTGGGGAAGTCTCTAAGAAACAGTTTCCAGCCTGCATCAGAGGAGGAAAGCAGTGGGGGGTTTTTTAATCTTTATTTCAGCAGTCACTACTGCTTCTAAGCCAGCGTTCTGGCTCTTCTCAGCAGGGACAGAAGAGCAGCTGTCTAGAACTTGTGTTTTGTGCCCGTGGACTGTAACAGGCCTGTGAAAGGTGTGCAGCCTGCTGGCATAAGCTTTGCTTTTCTCAAGCTTGTTATACAGCAAACTGTAAAGTACCAAATTGCACTGAGGTCACCGAGAGAGGTTGTTAAGTTTTGTAAGTAAGGAGCCTCTGTGCACAGCCCCCTTTTCCGTTCAGGAATAGTGGCTTGTGCAAGAAGGGAAGCCAAGCACTGATTAGCAGTTTCTGTTTCCTTATCTTCAGCAATATAATGTGGTGCTCCAGCTGCTATCATTAATCTGTGCTAAGAATGCTCTTTCTGAAAGCAGAATGGAGGTTAAGAGATAAGAAATGGTTAAAACAGCTCCTTTGACACACAAATGCTAATTAGGACGATAACTCAGTCTGCTGCTCTGATGTATCACAAGACAGCTATTTAAATACTTTTCTTGGTGGAAAGCTTATCCAAAGCTCACTGGGGCAAGGAATTTGTAGGCTTGAAAGGCCCTGTAGTAGCCAGCAGCCTGTTGGCATTGTTCTTGTGTAAATATTTGCTTTAGATGTGGTTTACGTACATCCTTTGGCCCCTTACATCCTTTGGCCCCTGCTCTGCTCTGTCTTGCAGAACTGCTGTGGGGGCTTTGGCAAAGCTTCTGAAATCTGGTATCTTATGTAGCTGTGCCTCAGGGAACGTGGGCTGGCCTCTCCAGGATGGAAACCTTCACTGGGCTTGTAAACGCTTGCTCTCTGGGCTTGGCTTGAGTCCTTCAGCACTTCTTAGGTCTGTGCTCTTGAGGCATAAGTTCCACATATATTTTTGGAAAATGTTGCAAATTTATGCAATTCCTGGTGCGTTTTTCCACCTTCTCTGTCCCGCTGCACTTGCAGTTGTGCATTAAACCAGCTCAGAAGACCAGCATGGCTGAAGAGTACAGAGACTATTGAGATCTCTGATGAGCATCTAAACTCTGACTGGGCCTTCTGTGTGGAAGTCCTGTACCTGGAGAATGTGCTTCCTTTGGCTTACATTGAGTATCCCTCGGGTAGTTCAAGCCCAGCTTAAGTTTACCTCTGGTTAGTTTTCTGCACTGAATACCTCTGGCCTGGCAGAGATGTGCAGTTTATAGCTTTGACCTTTATTCAAGCCCAATGTTCTTTTAATTGCTCAAAATAAAATACAAGGCAGTACTGGGACAACAGTAACGGGGGGTAGCAGTGTGAGGGTTTGTGGCCTTGGATCCCTGGTAGATCTCTTTTTCCCAAACCCCTTTGGGAAAGCTTTGCCTCTGTGATCCCTTTGGTATCCTGATGTGTTTGGATAACTCAGCCTAGCCTTTTTTTCTCCTGTCTCCCTGCAAGCTCACCTCCCTGGAAACACCAGAGGAGTTTTGTTTTGCCTGGAAACCTTCATGCTGAGAACAGGAAAATAAGTCCTAAACCTATCCCATCGGTGCCTTAAGCCAACACAAAAACCGGCTCAGAACAAAAGTACTTAACTCTCTGGAGTGCTGCAGCTTAGGTAAATGCCTGCAGGATCAGCATTAATTGCTGTATGTTAGAGCTCAGTGACCTGCCTAAGCCTTAGCAGGATCGGGACCTAAATACCCCAAACGCTGTAAGCTGCTTGGGGAAAAGCCCAGCAGAAAGAAGGTGCTGTCACCATCTCCAAAGTAGCAGCTCTTCAAAATAGATGGCCAGGCTCCTGCAGCCCTTGATACCAAAATAATCCTAAACCAGGTAAACTGAAGAGAGCCACACTACTGCACATTGTTTCTCTCATTTCCTGCCTCTCCATTGCCAGGAACACATTGGGAGGGGTTTGTCCAAAGCCGGCTGAGTTTGCCCTGACAGTCCCATTGACGTGTCCTGCTCAGGTTGGTTCCCCAGGTCACTCCCTCCACACTGGCTGCAGCCCCTGTCCCTCTCTGGAGGGTGTGTGTTGCTGGCATCTCTGACTCATCCTCCTTTCCAAGCTAATCCTATACTTTAAAGGTAATTAAGACTAGTTGGTGGTCTAAAAAACGTTAAGCACATCTTCCATTTTTAAACTACTTGAGGTGGCTCTACCTCTTCCTCTAAGCCTGTCAAAAGGAGTAAGAGGCTTTTTTTAAAATTTGGAAATAGTGTACAGAGAGTTGTCTGAAGTTAGTCTGAAGAGGGCAAATGATTGAGGCTCTGTGAGATGCAAACTACATACATGAGAGAGTGCAGAATTTTTCTTCAGTGGGGAAACTTGGCCTAAATGGACCTAAAACAGGGACAGAGTGGAGATGAAAGATGATTGTGTGAGTTCTGCTGATCAGTTAGATCTTCCTTAACCTGTGGGGCCTGCTGCCCACAGATCTGTATCTGCCTACAGAGTCTGCACCACACACCCAGCTGGAGGTCTGGCTGGCCCTGGGCTGGCTCCAGGCTGCCTGCATTGCCTGGGGCACAGGCCAGCGCCAGGACAGCATTCCCAAGTTGGGAAAGGATCTTATTATCAGATGACATAGCCTTTCCTGGGCTGCAAAGCATAGTGAAGCTGATATGTCTCTGTCTGTGTGTTTCTCCTTCAGCAATCAAGGCTTGAGTTCTGTCCTCCAGGAGATAAACCCAATCTACTTTGTATTGCATCCTTTGTTCCCCACTGAGCTGGGCGACCTGTGTGGTGAGTCAGGATGCTCAGAGCTGCATGCAGTGCCTTCAGGAGGGGGCTGTGACAGCCAAATCCCTCTGCCAGGCTAGTGAAAAAACACCACACTGCTGCTCCTGCACTGCCTGCAGGCCTGCAAAGCCTGGACATGGGACAGGGCAGAGACTGTGGCCAAAGGAAATAACAGGTTTCTTTTTATAGCATGGTCTGCTCTGCCCTTGACATTAAGAGAGCCTCTCCATCTTCAGGGTGTGCTGCCAGCCAGGCAGAGGCAGGTGGCTCCTTGTGTTGGGGGAACACAAAGCTCCTCCTGATGCAGGGAGGTTTTGTGCTTGACAAAGGGGAAGGGTCTTCACACCAGAACTTGTCACACAGGGAACAAATTGTCTTCTATGATTTCCTGGAAAACAGCATTTGTTTACAATACGAGGGGAGGCAGAGTTTGTAGGGCAAAGAGTGGAAATACCTGTATTTTGTCAGCCAGTGCTGGGAGAAAAACAAATTAGTTTTCATGTACTGCACCCTTTCCAGGAGTTTGGAAGAGACTCCATATTCCTGCTTTTGTGCAATTGCCTGGGTCTGGCCAAGGTTCCCTGGAGGGGAATGACCTGTGCAATCCCATGTGCAGGCTCTGGGCACTTGTCCAGAGCATAGGAGTTCAAGGCTTCAGTTTCCTGGGCTCTTGGTGGTGTTAGCACATAAGGCAAACAGGAGCATTTCAACATGCTGATGACTGAGAGGGAGTCAGTTATCTTCAGCCACAATGAACTGAGGCTCTTTGCCCATTCTGCAATATACGATGTGACTTAAATGGTTTGGTTTGGTTTTTTGGATAATTCTCTGAACACTATTTGTACCTTTTTCAGTGGTTTAAAGACAAGATTTCCCTTGAGGGTTTCTTTTGGTGCACATCTCTGCCCAGTTCTCAAACCTCATGCTTAGCTTCTTGTTTCTCCCTTTAGCTCATGGTGGTCCCACGTGGAGATGGGTCCCCCCGACCCCATCCTGGGGGTGACAGAAGCTTACAAGCGTGACACCAACTCCAAGAAGATGAACCTGGGAGTGGGAGCGTATCGGGATGACAACGGGAAGCCGTATGTCCTGAACTGTGTCCGCAAGGTGAGCTGGCTGCTGGGCAGGCCCAGGTCCAGGTGCCAGGTATGCTGAGGGAGTCAGGGAAGTGGAAGTTCACTAAGCAAGTTTTGTCTGTTGATCCTTAAAATAAGCTCTGTCTCTAACAGAGCAGGACAGTATTCCTGGATGTCTCCCTTAGCAGGACTAATGCTTTTGAGACATGACAGAGCCGTTAAGTAGTACAGGACAAAACAGAAAATACATGTCCTGTTCCCATTCAGGTAACTCTAACTTGTTGCTGAGCCCTCCAATGCACCTGTTCTCTGAATTTCAAGGTGTTTCTTGAACAGGCTGATGTTCTTTAGGGCACCCCACAAGGGAGGAAGGAGCTGACATTGGACCCTTAGTGGATTAGTCTTAGAAATTCTGCTGAGCCGATACTACCAGTTTCTCCATAAGCCAGTCTAAAACTCCAGCCCGGGGAGCTGAGTGTGGACATTGCCCTTGAAAGGATTATGGGGTCTTTTAGGGCTGTAGGGGTAGAAATAGGCTGTTAAATAGCTGGCAGCTGACACATGCACTGATTGGCTGCACTGACAGGGAGGGTGCAGGGAGAGTGCCTTTTCCATGTGTCTCATCAGTGTGGGGTTTAAAGCCATCCCTTGCCCTCCCTCTCTCTGTGCAGCTGGGTCACAACCAGGCAGCCTGCATGGTGTCACAGGGACAGTTTCCTGGTGGTATGTGAATGCTGCCAGGGTCTGTGCCACTTCCAGCCTGACGAGGCCCTGCAAAAGGTTTGCTAACCTACCTGGTTTGGAGATGTATCCTACGTGGAGATGATATGTGTCTCTCAGTAACACTCAGGTCTTGCTTTCCTGCAGGACAATTCCTGCTTGGGCAAAGAAGTGTGTGTCCTTGTGCAGCAGCATTGACGTGTAATGGGCTGGAAGTGGTGCTCTCTTCTGGCACCAGGTTTCCTTGGCTCCACTGTACCAACACTGTCACCCACTGAGGGCTCTGGTGGTAGCGGGGTTTTATCTGAGATGTTTACTGCTGCCCCTTGCTTGGAGTGAGCCCTGCAGAGAAACTCCTGTAAACCAACCTTTGCCCCTTTCGAGCAAGCAAATGTGCAGAGAAGTGTCCTTCAGCTGTCCATCATTCTCTCCATGGTGATGCCTTCCTTGCTGAGCTTGTGCCCTCCCTTCCAGGCGGAGGCCATGATAGCATCCAAGAAGATGGATAAGGAGTACTTGCCCATCGGGGGACTAGCGGATTTCACCCGGGCATCCGCAGAACTGGCTCTGGGGGAAAACAGCGAGGCTTTCAAGAGCGGCCGGGTAAGGAGAGGCTGGGACACAGGGGGCAGGGAGGACACATGGTTTGTTTACGGGTGCTCAGCAAACATGGAAGAACTGGTGGGATATTGATGCTTCTGAGTTGTGGGCTGGCTGGCCCCAAGGATCACTGCTTGCTCTGAAGTCTGGGGTGAAACAGCCCTGTCCAAGGAGGAGATTTAACTTTGCCAGGGTGCCCAACTCCCTGCCCTGGAGTTGGAGATGCTGACCCCTGTGGTCTCTCCAGCCCCTTGTCCCTGTTTTGGTGTGCTGCTGCCAGTGCTGACATAGTGACTGTGCTCTCCCTGTAACACAACATGGCTACTCAGACTGATATTTTTTTTTCTTTTCTTGCAGTATGTTACTGTGCAGGGTATTTCTGGGACTGGATCTCTGCGAATTGGAGCCAACTTTTTGGTGAGTGCCTGGCCAGCAGTGGAAGGAAAGGACATATTTTGACCAGAGCTGATTTTTTTACGGTTTTCTAACTGCTTGTATGTGTACAACCTGTTTGAACACTGTCTTTCTGTTGACCAGCAACGATTCTTCAAAGCCAGCCGTGATGTGTATCTACCCAAACCGTCCTGGGGCAATCACACTCCCATTTTCCGTGATGCTGGCATGCAACTTCAGGCTTATCGCTACTATGACCCCAAGACGTGCAGCCTTGACTTCTCTGGGGCCATGGATGACATTTCTGTGAGTTGCCTTCCATGCCTGGAAGAAGGGAGGTCGTGTGGGGAAATGGGTGGTGATATTACTTTACCCTATATGTGGTCATGCGGCATGAAGCTGTGTCAGGGGAGGTTTAGGCTGGATATTAGGAAAAGATTTTTCACCCAGAGGGTGGTTGGGCACTCAAACAGGGTCCCAAGGGAAGTTGTCATGGCACCAAGTCTGCCAGGGTTCAAGGAGTGTTTGAACAATTCAGGCACATAGTGTGGTGCTCAGGGTTGTCCTGTGCAGGGCCAAGGAGGTGGACTCCTTATGGGTTCATTGCAGCTCAGAATATTCTGTCATTCTATGATGCCTGAAGGCATTAAACCAAGGCTAGAAGCCTCACAGAGCTCATCTAAGCTGTCTCATCTGCTGAGGAGAATGCTCAGATATCATTGATGATTCATTCTCTATAACATCTTCCTTAGAAAATTCCAGAGAAGAGCATCATCCTCTTACATGCTTGTGCTCACAACCCCACTGGGGTGGATCCCCGGCAGGAGCAATGGAAGGAGCTGGCAGCTACAGTGAAGGTAAGCAGTGTCCCGGGGTACTGTGCCATTCCTGGGCAAACCACATCTCTGGCCTTTCATGGGTGGCACCTGGTCTTTGCTTCGCTAAAGGTTATTCCCTTCCCTGAAGCCAGGATGGGTGTCATGTTCCTGACAGGAGCCAGCCAAATGTACCCAGAAAGCTTCTTGCTGACCATTGGGCTTTCTGCTGGCACCTTCCCAGGAAGCTGGAGTAGGGAGACGTGAAAGGAGAGCAGCAGGGTTGAAAGCATGAGCTGTGATTGCTGCAGCAGAGCACCCAGTGCTGGCGTATTAAAAATGCTGGAAGATCTCTCACATGCCTGGTGTCTCCTTGCCAGCTTCAGCTGCAAATAGATAGGGATAGGTTCTACCTTCTCCTTCCTGCTGCTCCATCAAGCCTGTAGCCATTGAAATTTGGCTTGGAAATACCTGGCCTTAGTAGGGTCCTGAGAATTGGTAGATATCAGAGTGATCTCTGTGGCCTACAGAAGGGTAGATCTAAGGGGCAGTGTATCTGGGGTATCTGCCTAGTTGATTAGAGAGTTGCCAGGTGATTTTCCTGGAAACTGATAATACAGAAGACATTGAAGTAGACTATTTTATTACGGGTGAATTTACTTCTGCTTCCTGGGCCAGACTTGCACACCCCATAAATGCCCTGGAGGATCTTTAGCTGCTGATTTAATGTGTGTTGGGTAGCTGCAGGTTTTGGGCTGCTTTCCCTGTGGTGAATGAAGGGGAATGCCTCTCTTTCTGGAGGAGAATCGCTGCAGGTAGACAGACCACTGTCTGCATGGCTTTTCTCATCCTGCTGCCCTGCTCCTTGGAGGGGTGCTCAGCTTCTGTGACACTCTCTTCCATCTTTGCTGGCAGAAACGAAACCTCCTCGTGTACTTTGACATGGCCTACCAGGGCTTTGCCAGTGGGGACATCAACCGGGATGCCTGGGCTGTGCGGTATTTCATTGAGCAGGGCATCAACATCGTCCTGTCGCAGTCCTTTGCTAAGAACATGGGGCTGTACGGTGAGTAGGGCACGTGACAAGGAAATCATTTCATCCAGGCTGCTGGTGGGATCCCAGTACCTCCAAGGTTTAGCAGCCAGCGTCTTCCTGCTGCCTGTGTTCGTCCTGCAGTACTGAGCAGGGATAACCTATTAGGAGCTGGTGGAGACCCTTCTAGAGAACAGGGATCCCCTACAGCTGTGTGGTGTTGGGTGCCACAGTATAAGAAGGATATAAAGCTTTCAGAGAGTGTCCAAAGGAGACTACAAAGATGGTGAATGGTTTAAAAGAGAAGCCATACAAGGAGCAGCTGAGGACACTTGCCTTGCTCAACCTGGAGAAGACTGAGGCAGAGCTCATCACGGGATATCAGCTTCCTCTCAAGGGGCATCATCTCTCTGTGACCAGTGACAGGACCCAAGGGAATGACATAGAACTGTGTCAGGAAGGATTTAGGCTGGATATTCAGGAAAGGTTCTTAACCTAAAGGGTGATTGGATATTGGAACAGGCTCCTCAAAGAAGTGGTCATAGCATAAGCTTGACAGAGCTTAAGGAGTGTTTGGACAGTGCTGTCAGACACAGGAATTGTGGGATTCTTGGGGTTGTTCTGTGCAGGGCCAAAAATTGGACTCAATGATCCTTCCAACTCTAGATATTCTGTGATTCTCTTAGGAGAGCGTGCGGGTGCCTTCACAGTGATCTGCAGTGATGCAGATGAAGCCAAGCGGGTGGAATCACAGCTGAAGATCCTCATCCGCCCCATGTATTCCAACCCACCTGTGAACGGAGCACGCATTGCCTCTATGATCCTCAACACCCCTGACCTACGGAAAGAGTGGTAAGAAGAAATCTGTAATGTTCATGACAGTGAGGTCTCTTTGTTCAGCCCGGTGCTGTGCTTACTGTGTGCTGCTGTCACAGGCAGCTCTTAGCTTCAGCAACAGTCAGAACCACATTTACTCTGGAGAAATCCCTGCTTATGTCCTGGCATCAGCTGGTGTCAGTTTAACCTGACACAAACAGGTTTTCCTTGTGTTACCAAGGAAGAAAACTCTGTGTAAAGGAGGGGATAAAGCTCCCGAAGGATTGAGAGAGAGCTGCAGGAGCTGCCTATCCAAGGAGCATAAAAGCCTGAGGTGGTGTAGCCATATAGTGTGTCTCATGTGGGGGAAGTGGAAGCATAAGCCCCCTGGGAATGAGACCCAGGAATGTAACCCTCATGCTCTAAGCCTGATTCCTGGCATCAGCCTGTGCTGTTTTCCCAGCCCCTTGGTGCCGGGTCCCTCCCAGCAGCTGGCCTGGCAGAACAAAGGTTGGCAGTGTGCTGTGGCCTCGCTGGGGGCTGTGTTCTTTTGGCAGCCTGACACTTGTTCCTGATCAGGGCCCAGCAGAGACATTTCCTAGCTGTGCTGCTTTGGAGCAGGGCCTGTTTGCCAATGCTACCCCTGCACTCTTGGTTTATCTGTAGATACTGTTTTATCTGGGTTTGAGTAGTGCTGCCGTGAGGCATCATACTGACCCGTGGCTTTCAGATGTGAGAAATGTCTATATTCTGGTAGTAGTGTCTAACAGCAATGGAATAAATAAAAAGAGGTCACCTTGTGGTATCAGGAGAATGAAGCAGCTCCCCCAGCTGGAGCTACATCTTCATGCTCATCTGCATCCCTCTAAGGGGCCCCTCCAGGTGGAGAGGTTGATGGTCAATAGCTGGGGTGGGGAGAGCAGCATTGGTGTGTTCTAGCCCTGCTCTGAATGGTTCCTGGGTTGGCTCCTCAGGCTCACAGAGGTGAAGGGCATGGCTGACCGGATCATCAGCATGCGGACTCAGCTGGTGTCCAACCTCAAGAAAGAGGGATCCTCCCACAACTGGCAACACATCACTGACCAGATCGGCATGTTCTGCTTCACAGGGCTGAAGCCTGAGCAGGTAAACACAACTCCAGTGGTCTCAAAGTGTCATTTGCAGTCCTTGTCAGTAAGTTTTTGACTGCAGATGCCAAAATGAGCCCTTGTAAGCACTTCTTCCTCAGAAGGAACATCCGAGCCCTAAGCACTGGCACATCATGAGGACCCTGGTTGCTCTGTTCCCTGCTGTACTTGGGGAAGTTGAAAGTAAATGTAGCTGTCACGTCTATCAAAACAGGCAGTCACTTGGTGCTGCTCTGAAGTGACCTTAAAAGTCAGCTCAAGCGAGGTAACTCTTCCAGCTGCAATGTTGCTGCTTGGCCTGAGAGCTGAGCAGCATCTCTCTTGGTGCCCAGGGTACCCTGCAGGTAGTGGTATGCCCTGTCTGCTGGCAGCCAGTTTGCTTTGAGTTTCAGCAAGTTGGGTAAATTTGCACTGTGCTGACACAGCAGAGGTTGGCCTGCAGTTTGAACTTTGCTCTTTCACCCTAGGTGGAGCGGCTGATCAAGGAGTTCTCAGTCTACATGACAAAGGATGGACGCATCTCTGTGGCGGGAGTTACGTCAGGCAATGTGGGTTACCTGGCTCATGCCATCCATCAAGTCACAAAGTAAAGACAAAGGGGTGCCCTGGAGCTGGTGGCTTTCCCTTCCTCACCAGTCGAAGATGAGGAGGGAAAAGAAACAAGCAGAATACTTCAACCACAGCACTTGAAGCCGCTGCTGAATGTATCTTGTAGATGAGTTGTAGAAGCCTAGTCAAATCCACCCAGTGTTGTGGAGCAGGGACATAATTGCTGCCTCCTGCTCGTCATAGACGCTCTTCCCTGCTCTCCGTCCTTTCTCCATCAGCCCCAGCACCTATCTATGCTGGAGGAAGCAAATGCTAGCAATGCCATCCTACCAGTGTAGGCACCAAAGGCTTCTCCGCACACGTTTCTCCATGAGAAGGCTTTGTGAGGCTTTTGGCTGCTGGCCTAAGCAGCAGCAGGTAGGGAGCTGGGTGTGCTGAGCTGGAGGGCTGCTCTGGTGTGCTCCCCCAAGCTCCTCAGCCAGTCCCTGCTGCCAGCAGGCTCCATCCTCCTCCATCATCCCAGCCTGGGGCTGGGCAGCACCAAAGCTGTCCTCTGACAACCAGCTCTGAGGACTTCTCACTACCAAACTCTGCTCCATCGTTGGCTTCGCTCTTTCCATCTGGGACTCTCCTTTCAGGTGTAATTCACAGTGGCATCAGTGCGTGGGGCAGACCAGTGTCCCTCTTTTAAACCTGTCTCACTTTCATACCTGGAGGTGAAAAAATTTCTCACCCTCCCCCCACCCCCCAATAAGAATCTCCTCTGAAAACTGCTCTCTGGTGGTCTCTGCCTCACCCCATTCCTGTCCTAAGCCCAGCAGTCCAGCCCTTTACCTCCAGCAGCCCTCCCTGCAGTCTTTGTTGCATGTCCCAAACCTGTCAGCCAAGAGGCTGGCCCTGCAGTATCCCCCTCGTGTGGAGGTGTGGGGCATCCCTCTGCTCTGTTCAACCACATATCTGGTGACACCAGAAAACAGATCTTGAGACAAATCTGAGAGCTGATGACTCAAAAACCATTCTGTCCTTCTAAGCCAAGTGTCCCTGAGGTCCTGTGACTTACTGGACTCTGATTTTTAATCCAAATAAACTGGTGCATGGCTGTGTTGAGCTGGGGACTTATCCTGTCATTGTGCAGCTGGATCCTGTCCCTTCCATGCACCAAACATTCCCTCTTGGGGCCGTGCTAGCACAGGGGATCTTACATGACCAGTGTAACCCTCATCTCTGGAGAATCCCATGCAGAGAGACAGTTCCCACTGATGGGCCCCAGGAGCACAGTGTGTGTGAACTGACGTTGTCCAGGTGTGAGCTAGTGTCATGGAGCTGGAATTTGAGTCTATGGTGTTGAGCATAGGTGTTGCTGGCGAGAGGACAAATTCCCAAAAGCTGTCTGCCTTGGGCCATGGGGCCATCTTTGGCCACTGCCCCACGATGAAGTGGAGCCTCCCTAGGCGGAGCTGGAGGCATTACCTTTTAAGTCTGTGCGCTGTCTCCATCCACAGGCACCTCTTCTCTCAGCAGCCATGCCAGGGTATTTAGCAGGGCAGTCCTCATTTCCCATTCCTGCCCAGGGCAGCTGTGTGCCCATTGGAGCTGGGACAGGTCCAGTCTGGTGCACCTGTCCCGGTCAGGTGCACGTTGTTGCCAGACTTGCTGCAAGGCTGGATCCTCCCGCCGCTCCCTGACAGAAGGTTTCCGCTCCCACGCCGCTTGTTTACTGGCCCGATGCCCACAGCCGCTGCTTGCTGTCCTTTGTGCAATAAACCGCTTTCCATGCCGCACACGCCGTAGGTGCTGCCCCACGGCGCTGTGGCTTCCTGTGCTGTGGTCCCCGGTTCTGCGTGGCTCTGGAGCTGCCGCCTCCTGCCCCCTTACCCGCGTGGGGCCGTTCTTCTGCTCGTTCTCTGTACAATAAAGGCACCCTGGAGCACAGCCCCCAGTCTCTCGCCCTCTCCTTGCCGCGGGTCCCCGCAGGCTCAGCCTCTGGGAAGGGCTACCCGAAGGGGAATGTTTCCCTTTCGGTGATGTTCCCCCGCCTCCGGGGCTGGACTACAACCCCCGGCGTGCAGCGGGCAGGGCGGAGCCGCCGCCGCGCCGCCGCTGCCGCCGAGCTCAGCCGGGGCTGGGGCCGGGGCCGAAGGGAGCGGAGCAGAGCGTGTTCCCCGGCTGGTGAGTGGGGACGGGATACGGACGGACCGGGGGGACACACGCGGGGAGCCCAGCGACCGGCCAGGGCAGGAGTCCGTGCGTCCCCTGCGAACGCGGGCTGACCGTCACCGGCTCCGGGCCTTGCTCCTCCGGGCGGGGGGCGCCGCCGGGGCCGCGGGTCTGTCGAGTCACCCTCGGTGAAGCGCCTGCCCTCGGGGTTTCTGGTTGCCAAAGTATGGCGGCTGTGCCTGGAGGGAAGGGACGCCCTTCAGCATCCTCCCCCAGGCCATGGGAGAAGCATCGACCCCCTGCAGCATCCTCGGCCGGGTGGGAACTTCAGCCCACGCGGACCCACCGGCCTGTCCCTCCTCGGTCCTGCCCACGGGGCATAGGGTGGCCCTTACTCCCCTTCCCCAGAAATCTTTACAGAGGATTCATAGCCCTAGCAGAGTTTAAATAGCCCAGAAGCAAGGAGTGAGCTGGGCAGGTAGAGTCTCTGTAAATGTCCTCTAGGAATAAAAAACAGATTTCCTTGAAAAGAGATTTCTCATGGTCATGTAGAGTCCTGCAAAATCCTGCTAGGTTGTGAGGGTCGATCTCCCCCACCTTGGAGACACTGGGATGAGGTCTGGACTTTCCAACCCCCAAGGGCTGTGATGCTGGAAACACCAGATACTCAAATCCAAAAGCTTCTGAGACATCATCCATCTCCTGCTGGGTGTCACCCTGGGGGTGCCCTAGAAGGGGCCAGTCCTGCTTTTCCTGTTGACACAGTATTTCTGCTGCACACAGGTCATTTCTGTTGAGCCCAGCCTTGCCCTTTACTCAGGAGCACGTGCACAGCCACTCTTGCAGAGCTTGCAGAAATTAGGGCTGGAAATCAGGAAGTGAGCCAGGACATTGGGTCTCTCTCTCCATTTCTGCCCACAGAAAGACGAGTCTTGCTGTAAAGCTGCAGCTCCTCAGCCCCACAGCCAGGGCTCAGTCCCCCACCCCACAGCAGTTGTGTCCTCTCCCTGGATTTGAGGGACAAGAGGTGAGTTCTCCTGCTATGTATCTGCTGGTGTGTGTGTGCTGTGACCCCCCAAGCTAAGATCCAGGGAACTCAGTTCCCCTGTGCCCCCACCTGATGCCCAGGTTGTCCCTTGTTAATATAATTTAACTAACACATGACAGTGTGATTCTTCATCCCCTTGTAGGAGCAGGGAAGTGCCTGACTCCCGTGCTGCTGCATTCCAGCCTGTTTGTTTGCTGCCCTTCCTGCTCAATGGAGCCAGTGCTGACCCTCCTCGAGGTGCCCAGCTGAGCCTGGTGCAGGATCACTAGTGGGACGTGGACAGTGGCGTGTGCCACCTGCGAAGGGACAATGGCTCAGGGCACTGGGAGCATCAACAGCGACTACAAGGATTGGGAATGGAGTGACGATGCTGGCGAACGGGCCAGGCTCCTGCAGAGCCCTAGTGTGGAGACGGTGCCCAAAAATTCAGAGAGCCAAGGAAACGGTCTGGGGGCCACATCAGCTCTGGGAGCTGTCTTCATTGTGGTCAACGCTGCTCTCGGGGCTGGGCTGCTCAACTTCCCTGCTGCCTTCAGCATGGCTGGCGGTGTGGCTGCAGGCATCACCCTGCAGATGGTGAGAGAGTGGGGAAGGGACAGTTCCCTGTCCCACCCTGGGAGGGTGCACGGGAGGGACATGTGGTACCCCAGAAAGGGCTTGGGGAGGACCAGACTCCTAGGAAGAAGCTCTTTTGGGTGAGGTGCACCAGAGATTCTCAGTGTATTCAGGGGTAGCTGCCTGGGGTGGCTCAGGGAACCTTGCCATGTTGTTGGCTCAGTGTTCCCTCCCTGTCTCTCTCCCATCCCAGTGCATGCTGGTCTTCATCATTGGAGGCTTGGTCATCCTGGCATACTGCTCGCAGGCCAGCAATGAGCGCACCTACCAGGAGGTTGTGTGGGCTGTCTGTGGGAAGGTGCCTGGTGTGCTGTGTGAGGTGGCCATCGCTGTTTACACCTTTGGCACATGCATCGCCTTCCTCATCATCATTGGAGACCAGGAGGACAAGAGTAAGTGCCTCCCATGGAGCAAATAATAACCAGTTGTTGTCCCTTCAGCTGGAAGGGCCAACCTGACGTCTCGGTTGTCCCCCCAGTCATTGCTGCTCTGGTGAAGGAGCCTGAGGAAGTTGGGAGCAGCCGCTGGTACACAGACCGCAAGTTCACCATCAGCATCACCGCCTTCCTGCTCATCCTGCCCCTCTCCATCCCCAAAGAGATTGGCTTCCAAAAATATGCCAGGTGGGTGGGAAGAGCCCTCTGGGGCTGGGAGTTGGGGTGGGCCAGCCAGCACCCACCTCAGCACGGTTGCAGAGGACAGGGACTGGAAATGCTGTGGTTCTAGTGCTGTATCTGCCCACTCATCCTCTGCCTTCCCATGCCTCAGTTTCCCCATCTGGGAAGCAGAGGAGTGGCTGAGCACCATGTAGCCACAGTGTCATACTTCAGGGCTTGTGTCCCTCCCTTCCGCTTGCTGGAGGAAGTAGGGAATGCTGCTTTCAACTACATTCTCCTATCTTTGGAGTTGGCAATCCAGCAGAAAGGAGAGCCAGTAAGTGTCCCTAGGCCGGCTGGTCTGCAGGCCAGCCCTGCTCCACCAAGAATCCACCAGGAATCCACCTGGCTGCTGGGGCAGCACCAGGGGCACCAAGGAGTGTCACTGCTTCAACACTTGTCTCTTTCTCCAGCCCAAAACCCAAGTCTGGCAGGTTTGCCATTCAGAGAAGGATGGGATAACCCCCAAATGCAACAGAATTGTGTTGGCATCTGCTTGGGGGACAGTGGGTGACGCTTCCTGGTATATTCCCATGGGAAGGGAAAGCAAAAATGGGTCTGATAGGCAGGAGGGGGTAGCCTGGGCTGTGCAGGCCAGAAGATGGGGACAGAGAGGATGGGAGGAGACTCTCCATGAAGTGAGGAGGCAGAGCACTCACAGCCTCCTATCCGCTTTCACAGCTCCCTCAGTGTGATTGGCACGTGGTATGTCACAGCAGTCATTATCATCAAGTACATCTGGCCCGACAAGGAGCTGGTGCCTGTGGAGATCCCCACCAGGTGAGAGCAAGAGACACGATGCTGTCAGTGCCGTCACAGCACTGCAGAGCCAGGCAGGGCTGTGGGAGTGAGGGCTGCAAAGGCTAGGGATGAATCTCTCATCAGTCCCATCCCTGGTCCTGGGGACTCTGCATGTTGCCGCCAGAAGCTCCCAAATGGCTGCACCTCTGCGTGTTTCAGAGGAGCAGGTGGTGCAGAGGAGGAAAAGGACCTCTTAAAGGTCCCTATGGCTCCATCACAGGTTTTGATAGCACTGATTGGTTTTTATCTCTGACATATCCAGGCCTTGGATTCCCTGTGCAGTGCTTGTGCTCATCCAGCAATAAGGGCTGTGTCTATATTTGGATGATTTTGGTTATTTCCTTAGCCAGCACAACCACCGTGGCTTATTCCGTTCCTCATAGTGTATATTTTTGATCCAGTGCAGGAGTTTTATGGCAGAGAAAGGTTAGACCAGTTTTTTGCACTGCCCAATTAGATCCTTATTTTTTTACTCATATTTTTACTTTTGTGCGCTCAGGTTTGGCTGCTTCTGTCTCAGTGAAAGGCCCTGGTCTTCAGGGAGTACTAGGTCCCAAGAAAACCTCATTCCATGCAATGGCATCATCCTGGGTGGGGGGATGCAGTAAGGCAAAGACAGTGAGCACTCCCAGTGCATCCTCCTCTGGTGCACTGGACGGGGTCACAGGGGATTCTGGTCTGACTGATGGGTGTTTCTCTCCTGTCAGCCCCTCCACCTGGACAGCTGTCTTCAATGCCATGCCCACCATCTGCTTTGGATTCCAGGTAAGTGCCATGAGCTTGGCACTTCCATCCTGTGGTTGCTTGGGTGGCAGATTAAAACCCTGCCTTGTGTGATCCACTGGTTGATTGACTAAAACCCTACCCGTGTACTCACTGCACAGCTTTGCAAGGAGGCTGAAACTTTTGTAACATCTCACCACCTGTGGATGGAGATGGATCCATTTTACCCCAGCTAGGATGTACAGGCATCCTGTCCCCCTGCCTTTTCTTCTCCAGTGACAAACTTGGGGAATTACCATATCACAACAAACACAGAATATCACAAGTAGGATGCCCCGTGGTTCTGCCCATCATGTATCCCCACTGTCTCTGTGTCCTGGCAGTGCCATGTGAGCAGCGTGCCCGTCTTTAACAGCATGAAGCAGCCGGAGGTGAAGACCTGGGGGGCAGTGGTGACAGCAGCCATGGTGATTGCTCTCTTCGTCTACACAGGCACTGGTAAGTGAGGGGACACCGTGTGAGTGTGGCACAGTCCTTGGAGTGGCTGTGAGCTTCAGGAGGGCAGGGACCCACTGGTCAGCACGGGTCAGAGGGAGAAGGGAGGAGAGTCCATCAAACACCTCTGCAATGTGCCCTGTGCCATATCCATCCTAGTCTGGTCCTTCAAACAGATTTTCAGGAGACTTGTCCCTGTCCCCTGCTGACTCCTCCCTTCCTGGCAGGCATCTGTGGTTTCCTAACCTTTGGAGCTGGCGTGGAGCAGGATGTCTTGATGTCCTACCCCTCCAATGACATCCCTGTTGCCCTCGCCCGGGCTTTCATCATCCTCTGTGTGCTGACATCCTACCCCATCCTGCACTTCTGTGGCCGGTGAGCGCTGGGAGAGGTGGGGCTGGTGTGGGAAGGAGGAGCAGCACAAGGAAACCCGTGTCCTGGCTCTGTGCCCACAGGGCTGTCTTGGAGGGTCTCTGGCTCCGCTATACCGGGGTAACAGTGGAGGAGGACGTGGTTCGGGAGCGGAGGAGACGCCTGCTTCAGACCATCAGCTGGTTCCTCCTGACACTCCTTCTGGCTCTTTTCATCCCTGATATTGGCAAAGTCATCTCTGTCATTGGGGGCTTGGCCGCCTGCTTCATCTTTGTCTTCCCAGGTAGGGCAGCCTGGGATGTTCAGGGGCTGACAAAGGTCTCATGGCCTTGTGTCTCGAAGAGGGAGGGGCAGGATGGAAACACAGGAACCAGGAGATCTTTACAGGACAAAAATGTAGTGTGAGGCCAGTCAATAGCCCAGCTATTTTGGCTGGACCTGGAGCTCTGTAACAGGGAGTGCAGCTCCCTGTTTTATAGGGTGTCTGTTCAGTCCTCAGTGGACAGTCCTCATCTGGTTCTAATTTGCCTCCTGTGCCTTTCAGGGCTCTGTCTGATTCAGGCCAAGCTCTCTGAGATCCAAGAAACCAGGGCAATCAGGTAACTGAAATGTGCCTCCCCTCTCCCCCATTCCCCTGTGGATATTGGGGTGAAGGACCCCTCTAAATATGCCCTGTCCTCCTGTGTCCACAGCTGGTGGGCCCAGGTCAGCTATGGGGTGTTCATGGTCACCCTCGGAGCCTTCATCTTTGGACAGACTACTGCCAATGCCATCTTTGTGGATCTTACAGCCTGACTCCTCCAGGCTGGACTGCACTGCTGCTGCTGAGGGGATGGAGATTTCCCCTAGGACCAAAGGGAAGTGGGAAGAAAACATGTTGGTGTGTTGGGAAGATCCAAGAGAACCGTTGTGACTTGGGGCTTGGCTGAACAAGCCCTGTGGTAGTTTGTATCTCATTGTCTTAAGGCTGCAGGCAGTCAGGCTTCTCTCAGCCCTGGCTCCCTGGTGAAGCCAGAGCAACACTACAAGGGGACCTGGCATCCAGAGCAAGCTCTTTCTGCCCCTGGGAGTAGACATCACTCCCTTACACATCACTAAGGGGTCGTGGTTGGGGTTTGCAAAGCCATGCTGCTCTCATCTATGTACCCTTGTGCTGGTGGAGCTCCTCTCCACAGCTAAAAGTCCTTCTCCCAGCTTTGGAGAGAGAAGCAGTGTTCTGCATAAAGGGAAATAGTAATCATGTTTATCAGACAGGGAGACATCCCACAGTCCTATTCTGTGTCAGTGTTTGGGTTGAGCTCTGGTTTCCTGCTGGTCTCCTGCCCCTGCTCTCACATCTCCCTCTGCCTGGGCTGCACTTTGTGTTACAAAGGGTTGCCTTCAGCCTGTTTGGGTTTTTCCTTCTGAGGATCAGAATGACCCTGGCATAAGGACGTGCCAGTGCAATGTTTTCCTTGCCAGGGGTTGCTCACTCAGTAGAGAAGCTGCTATGACTGCATCACCCTACTGAAGACACTACAATAGAGCAAAGCTCTTCTCCAGATTTACAATCCCGTTCTTCCAGGTGTCCAGGAAATGGGACTGGGCCAGGTTTTAAAGGATGCTTTTGGGATAAAGCAGTCAGTATTCATTTGTTTTATATTGTTCTCTTGATCACTTACACTCTCTGTGGCTGGTGTTGCTCTGGGCTGTCCCTCTGTTGCCTCCCTGGATGATAGTTTCATTCCTGCTTTTTCTGAGTTGAGCAGTTCCCCCAGCTGCAGATTTGGTTTGGGGTGTTAAACCTCAACAGCAATGTTCTCTTGTTGTCTTTGAATTTCTTTTTATGTTGTTTGGCTTCTAAAACCCTTGGGGAGGGAAGAATTCAGGTATAGCTGTTGATGCATCTGTGCTGAGGGTTCAGCCCAGATTTGTGCAAAACCTGACCCTGCACCTCCTGCATCTTCTGGAAGCAGCACAGGCTGTTGTGGTGGGAAGGAGAACCATGGCTTGTGCTCCTACACTTCTCAACGTGGCTCTCTCCCACTGCAACCAGTGGCTGCAGGAGGGGTGACAGCACGTGGGTGCTTCCCCACGTGGAAACGTTTGGTCTTTCCTTACTAACACTACGTGTAAATGGGGACCTCCCCATTGCTGCTTGGGACACGGAGACCCAGATGGAGAAGGAAGAAGGAAAGCCCTAAGGACAGCAGGAATGTTTGAGAGATGCTGTGAAGGCACAGATCCCTCCTGCCTCTCCCAAGGGATCTGCAGCATCTGTGCCCTCATCTTTTGACAAAACCAGGCTCCACCAGACTCCCATTCGTGTGGCACTGGCTGTGTCCCGAGCCCCTTTGCCAGGCTCCTGCCTGTGAGCAGGAGCTGGGGCTTGAGGACCCTTTGGCATGAAGAGGTGGCCAATTGTCCTGGATGTGGGGAGCACAGGGCCACCTCCCGTGGAGCCCAGCAGAGATGCCCAGCAGATGCCAATGCCAAAATGCCTTCCAGTACCCACCCCGCAGGAAGATTAAAAGGTTTGGTACCTGGTGGGTCTTATGGCTCTGGCTTTCCTAAGGTCTGCTAGGCATGAGGAGGTCCCTTGGCCGAAGTGGACGAGGACACGGTGTTTCAAGTCACCTGGGAAATACCTGGGCTCCCTTGGTGCCCCCGTGGCTGAGGCCAGGCAGGTCTGGAGGTGCTGTGGCTGTTCCTGTTTGCCTTACTACTCCCCTGTTTACAAACACTGGCCTTTTAACATGTATTTTGTACATGCAAAAAGTGGAGGGAACTCAGCTCAATAAAAGTGACATTGTGGTGCGTGTGTCAGGCCAGCACGAGGTGGTTTCTGTGGGAGATGCTCCCGGGTGGGATACAGGGATGAAGCCATATCCTCAAATGCCATCCCAGCTCTCCGAGCTTTGGGATGGATGGTGTGGAGCTGGGAAGTCCCACTGCCTTCCTCAGGCTCTCATTCTCCGGGGTGTCTTCGCGCCCAGGGCCGGGGGATGCCAGGGGAGGCTCTGTGGGCCCCGGTCCTGGTGTGGCCCCCAGTGTCACTCCCCGGGACCGGCAGGCGGGTGTGGTGTGGCTGAGACGGGCGGGAAGGAACTGAAGGGAGTTTCCTCTTCGGGACTGAGACCGGCCATCCGGGAGGGTGCAAATGGAGAGAGGATTTCCTTAGAAAGGAAAACCCGCGCCTGGAGCGTGCCGGGCCGGGGCCGGGCGCTGTGAGGGACCCACAGGCACCGCGCTGTGAGGGAGCAGCGCCTGGAGCGTGCCGGGCCGGGGCCGGGCGCTGTGAGGGACCCACGGGTACCGCGCTGAGGGGGAGCAGCGCCTGGAGCGTGCCGGGCCGAGGCCGGGCGCTGTGAGGGACCCACAGGTACCGCGCTGTGAGGGAGCAGCGCCTGGAGCGTGCCGGGCCGGGGCCGGGCGCTGTGAGGGACCCACAGGTACCGCGCTGAGGGGGAGCAGCGCCTGGAGCGTGCCGGGCCGGGGCCGGGCGCTGTGAGGGACCCACAGGTACCGCGCTGAGGGGGAGCAGCGCCTGGAGCGTGCCGGGCCGGGGCCGGGCGCTGTGAGGGACCCACAGGTACCGCGCTGAGGGGGAGCAGCGCCTGGAGCGTGCCGGGCCGGGGCCGGGCGCTGTGAGGGACCCACAGGTACCGCGCTGAGGGGGAGCAGCGCCTGGGCCGTACCACGGCAGCGCGGGGGAGGGGACGCCAATTCATGGACTGTACCACGGCGCTGCGCGGGGGGGAAACCGTTCCTGAGCTTGTACCACCTTCGGGGGGAGGAAAGAGCGAGGCGAGGGGGAACGGGGCGGACCGCACAACTCGGAGAGGGGTAACCCCCCCACACCACCCCCCCCGGCATGACTCCGCGCGCCCTTTGGCACCGCCCGCCACTTCCCCTTCCCGCCCCGCCCCCGCGCGACACCCCTCGCCCATTGGTCGGCCTCGGCAGAGCGGGTTGGCCGTCAGCGCGCACGCGCAGACCGAGAGAACTTCGGGGCTCTGATTGGCTGAGAGAGTAGGAAGGCTTTCGGCTCCTCCCGGCCAATGGCGCGCGGCTCAGGCTCCGCGCGGAGGGCGGCTGGATGCCCTCCCCCGAGGTCGCACGGCTCTGATTGGCCAGCTCTCACGCGGCTCCGCGCTCTGATTGGTCGAAGGCCTCTCCGCGGGGGCGCGGCAGCTCCGCGCGCATTCCGCCCCTCCGCTCCCCCCGCGCCCCCCCCCGCGAGAGGACGGGGGAGGGGAAAGGCCGCGGCGCGAGCGCGCGACCCCATCCGCCATTTTGTATCGGAACGGCGGCGGCGCGAGAGAAGCGCGCGAGCGGCCCCGGCCCGGCCCTCACGACACCGCCGAGGTGGGAGCGGCGCCCGCCCGGTCCCGGAGGGGTGTTCTGGGTGGCTGCGGGGGCACCGCGAGCTTCGGGGCGGGGGGGCGTTGCGGTGGGGACAGGGCCGGAGGCGGCGGGACCGGGCCGGCTTGCTCTGGGGGCAGCGGGGCCGGCTGAGGCACCCGCCCGGCCGGGCCGCCCTCCGGGGGGTGCGAGAGGCAGCGGCGGGACCCGCGGCCCTCCCCCCCCCCGCGCTCCTCGGTCCTGCGGCCGGCCCCGAGCGACAGAGGGAACTCCGCAGGGTCCGGGGCGGGAGCCGCGGGGGTTCTTGTTCGGTGGCGGGGGCAGGTGGCTGCGGCAGCGTCGCGAGGTGGCGGCGAAACCGCCAGCTCTGGAGCTGTGCTCATTTCTCCCCCTTCGCTTGTGTAACGCCCGTGGTGACAGGTGGAGCTTTGAGGACTCCGGGCCGGGCCTGCCCCGGCCGGGCTCGGCGGCCTCCGTAGGGGATCGGTGTTGTTGTAACTTGCCCGCAGAAAATACGGAAAAAGTGAGCTGTAGTTAATAATCCGGTGACATAACCTTCTTGCAGACCACAGGAGAGAAATCCTTCTCAGTGCTGTCCTCCAGTTAAGAAAACGCTGGCCAGTAAAATGGACTTGTATAATTCTCAACTAGAAATAGCAACAGTTGGGTGTCTCGACAGATGCTGTATCAGTACAGGAGCTTCTTTACAATAGTTTCCTAACTTCGATTAGTACCATTTACTCTTTATACAGGAAGGCCAGTGAGTACTCATAGTTTAATTTCAACAAACCACAACCAATTTGGATTGTATTTACGACAGAAGTGAGATAACACTGAAAATACAACACTTGTCTGTTGGTATAGCATGTATTCACATTGTTTCTGAATCCCACTTGTTGCAAGGAAGCATGGCAACTGCTCTCAGGAACTTTTTTTAAGCAGGTAACAAAACAGGTGTGACTCTGACAAGTCACTCTTAGTGTACCCAACTGATTCCTGTTTCTAAGGTAACTGCTTTGGCATTGGCTAAAATTATGGGCAGGGTGAGTCCAGGTGGGGTGACTCTCTTATAAACAGGAAACAAACTTAGTTGGTAGTAGACTGGTCTGTCCTTTCCACCTTTGTTATTTTGATTCTTTCAGCCCTTTTGCTTATAAGTTCACTCTTAACTGCTGATGCCCTTGGCCTGGTGTCTCCAAACTCACAGCCAGTTTGTTGCCTGCCTGTGTCCCTTCTTTGGAGAAATACCTTATCCTGTTTATCCTATATATTATAACCTGTTCCTAGGTTTTTGATTTATGCTGAAATGGCCACTCTTGGTGTTCACCTGAGTAACTGGAAGAGAAACTCTGGGAACATAACTTAGCAATAGAGGACGGTAATGTTTTGTGCCCCTCTGATGGGACATAACTAAATCATGTTGGGAATTGTTATCGCAGAGAATCATGGTTGAGGCCGTCACTATTTTAGTCAGATTTCTCTTTTGTTCCATAAACATCCCCAATGTATGAACATTGCAGTTTTCTTTGACTTTTGAAATAGCATTTAGCTGTTCTAAAACACACTTTGGATGGTAAAAAAAGCCATGAAGCATTTGATAACAAGACCCTCCTTTTTTTTCCCTGCAGCAAAAACTTCATTCTGCAGTTCTTGTCTGAAGGAGAACTGGGAAGTGAGAGTTTCTTGTTTTTTGGGTTTTTTTTTTAGTTTTGGTTTTTTTAACAGTCCAGGTTGATATGTGAAAATGCCTGAAGCAGTCATGTCATGCTTGATGCCTATCTCATGTGTTTGAGGTAGATTCCAAACTGCAACTTCACTGGCCTGAGTGTCTAGGAACAGCTTAGGTGCTTAGTTCAGCCACACTCTGAAAACTGAAGTTACTGTGTCTAATCATCTTTTGACTTCCAGTTTACTGGCATTGGGTTCAGCTTTCCAGTCTATAGAATGTTCAGGTGTCTTTTCTGTTTGTAAACACCTGAATTTGAACCGGTCAAATGAATCGGGAGCTTATTTTACTGCTAATGTGACTTTCACTCTGAGGTTTTTTTCTCAGTAGATTTCAAAGTGGTTGACGTCCTGAAATATAAAAGTACAGCGTGATTCAAAACCACCTTTCTCCCTTGGATTGCCCCCAGTGTCAGCCTTCAGAGGGGTGTGCTGCCCTTCCATGTTTTGTTTTTCATGGGTTTAAAAAGAGGGTGAGGGACTGTTCTGGAGAGCAGGTTTAGCAGTGGTTCCTCTAGCATGTTGTATGTGATGTTTTGTGACAGGAGTTTAGAACCTAATCAGCAAAGACACTGCTGTTTGTGTCACCTGATCTGTTTTATCCTCCACATGCAGCATGTGTACACTGAAATCATACAACTCTTGAAATCCAGCGGCAGTACTTACTTCTGCAAAATTCTGAATAGAAGATCCAAAGTTAGCTTAAAGTAATTTTGAAATTACTTTCTTTGTAGGGATGTTTCTGAATTCGTGGAAGACTTCAGGTTTGTCAACTTCAGCATCAAGACTTAGTTACCCTCTAGTGATTTCTGCTTAGTAGGGAGTGGCTCTGGTCACACCTGATGGGTGGTTTCATATTGGCCCACTCTATTTTGTGATCTTTGGATTCTTGCCTGAAATTTTATTGCATTTATGTTTTAATCCAACAGAACTCTGCTCTTGAAAAAAGATCTGCTGAAATAGATGCCAAATATCTTTTGCTGATGGGCTGTTGTTTCCTTTAGGAAGTTGAGGGTGTGTAATGCTGTAGAATTTGGTAAATATTTTTTATGTCTTTAAAATGGGTTGTGTGCACAAAATAAAATAGTAATATTGTAAGAGCTCCTGAATCTCGTGCCGGGTACATGAATCCATTACTGTATAACAGGATCTGTGGCTGAAAGTCGGTAATTTTACCAGGCAATCTGAATTTTTTTATAAAATCCCTGTGGCTGAGGCCTGACTTGTCTGAACCTGGCAGGTTTGTCCCATGGACTGAAAGCTTCCTGAATTGTTGAGGCCAGTGTAGGGAGATTCATTCCCACTAGGGATATATGGATCTAAAAATAAAGTCTGCTTCACATAGCATTCATAGCTTCCTTAATCAGTGCTGTACTAATTGAATTTTAGTCTTGCACTGCATGACCAAAGAGGTACCTGTGCAGGCAGCTCTGCTTTGCAGGCGAGGCTCCCTTGGTTACTCTGTACTCTCCTGAGTTAGTTGCATGATTTGAACCTCTGAAGTGCTGTCTGGGGGAGCTGTCAGGTTTGCTGTGTGCTGGGATACACACAGTGCAAGCCATATGTTTAGGACATAAGTAGGAAGCTGTTTCCTCAGCTATTGTGTTCTTTGAGTCTCTGTGTTTGCTCAGGCTCTTCCTTGAGAGGCTTCCTTGAAAGAAAAAATCCCATTTTGCCTTCAGCTTGGATTGTCCAGGGGCACTGCCAGATTTTGCAGTTGGAAGGTGGCAACGCTTGTTCTGCTCCATTGCAGTCAAAGCATTCCCTGCCTTTTTGGAAGACAAGAGATGCTAATAGGAGGGTGGGATGGACAGTCTTTTGTATGGCAGCAGGGAGGCTTCAGCTCAGCTTGAGAATTTCAGTACTAAAACCCCTGAGTTTTAGGTGGAGTAGGTGTGATTCCTGTGCTGTTTGTATTGGTATGATGAAAAATGCCCAGAGAGATGTGGTTTTTCTTCCTAGGGGCCTGAAAGGCAAACTCGGAAATTCTGTTACTGCCTTAAAAATTGGCCAAGTTGAAGTTTTGTGTTATTTCCTGAGGGCAGCTCAAAGAACCTGTGAGTTCTCGAGGCTGGTTGCTGTAAGCTGGTGTTCTGATGGGGCTGAATTCTCCTTGCTGACTGCTGCTTTTAGTAAGTGCAGGTACTGTGCTGAGGTCTGTGTGCTTGATTTTTAACAATTGCTTTTCAGAAGCTTTATATTGGGCCATGTATGTTAAACCCTTCCAGTAAGATTGTCTTGGAAGGCATGTACTTGCCAAACCCAGTGACATTTTCTAGGTTATTCCAAAAGAGGAATTTAAAGGTTATTTAAAAAAATAAAAAATCAGGTACTGTACTACTGAGAAATCTTTTCAAACTTCTGTGCCAGTCCTTCCTTCTAGATGTTCCAATGTGAGTGGCCTTTTAAACCTTTATATATAAAGGTAATGAATTCTAGCTTGTCAGATGTACTAAAAAGAAATTGAAGTTTCGTGTAATTCTTCTCACTGCAGTTTTAGACATGCCCTGAAATTCTTTTAGAGACCAACTGCCTTGTCATTGAAGAATACTTTCAGTATTACTGCTTGAAAAGTTGTTCTTTGAGAGATGTAAGCTTTATTGCATAAGAAGGATCTTGCATACCTTCATCGAGTAGTCAGGGTTTTCTTTGGCATACTGAAAGTCTGCAAGTCAGTTGATTTAACTTTTCTTCCAAATAATTTATCCATATATTTGTGTAATATAATAAACTTTTTCAAACAGCAGAATGATCTTCATTGCCTCTGGTAGGGTTTGTTGCTCCTGATGTTTTGAAGTGTGGGCAGATGTTAAATGAGGTATGGCTCCAAGTGTAAGCAAGTGAAAACCTTTGTACGAAGGGAGATGGGAAGAAGAGTTGTACTTGCACCCAGCACAGCCCGTTGAGCCTCCTGCGTGCTGCTGCTGTTGGGTGCTGGCAGAGGGAGGCCCGGCATGGGAGCCGTGCTGCAGGAATGCTCCGGGGCTGCTTCGCCCGCAGTTCCGCGTGCCAGGCAAACACATCACCCGAGCCATTTCCACGGTGAGGCACAAATCACGTGCTGCTGGTGTTTGCCGTGGAGAGCCAAGACCACAAAGCAATAGTTTTTGTTCTGAAAAAGGGATCTTCAGACTCTTGGCTTGAAGCCCAGTGACCTTTGTGTTTTGATCAGGTAGAGCTTCCAAGCAGTGACTCTCCAGCTTGATTCCACCTTTGACAATGCACAGTGCTGCTTCTCAGAGCAGCTTGGGGCTTCGTTTGACGCTCCCCACGCTGTTGGATATGCAGGACTTGCTTTGGGATGTAATTTTGTCACACCGGCAATCTGTAATTTAACAGATGAGATGTCAAGTGCCAAGTTTTGTGTTGTCATAGAAATTTATTAAGCTGGCAAGCTCCTCTGTTGTAGCTCACTGGAAAGCTGTTTCAGTATAAGCCAAATGTTAGGGTTAGTTTATTGCAGTTCTTTGTGTGTTGCTCATTCACGATTGCTTGTTTTGGTGTACGAGGGTTGAGGCAATACTGCCTGGAGGTACTGGGGCAAAATACAGCCGAGATGGTAAAAGTGTGGTTTTTATATTAGTTTATGATGGATGCTTTGAAAGATTCTGACCTCTGATTGTTGCTGTGTATCTAGTTCATTATTCATCTCATTTTCTTCTTTCTCATGGTGCTGAAAATCATTCTTCTGATTGAGCTGTTTGCTGGCTCTTTCAGACTGCAAAATGCAGAAACAAAAGTGGCCAGGTAGTGTAAAAACAACAGAGCTTGTGTTGTGAAAACTTAATACTTCTTCATTTTCCTTGTGAACATAGTTATGTGACGTTGCTACAGAACTTAAATCTAATTTAATACTGTTTTTCAGGTGCCATGTTTCAGAACAGACAAAGACAACTGAGAAAGAAGAGCTGAAGCAAGTAACACAGAAACAGATAAAGGCTCACTGGGGGAAAAAAAATTGACCTGTCTCTGAGGTGACTAAAGGGGAATAATGGTGATTTTGCGCCGGGCTCGGCCGCCTGCTTCCGCCCCAACCAGCAATGAATCTTGACTCGCTCTCGCTGGCCTTGTCTCAAATCAGCTACCTGGTGGACAATTTAACCAAGAAAAACTACCGAGCCAGCCAGCAGGAAATACAGCATGTAAGTAAAGTGGTACGGTGCTACAAAATAAACTTGCTAAAGAGAACTGGAGTTTCTCTTCTTGTTTGTATTTGTACTCTGCCGTGCTCTTGTATATGTTACTGTTTGCTGTTTTCTGGGGTGTTGGAACTGCAGGATGTGTCTGATACTCCTGCTGCTTCATCTGCCAAGCCATGGAATACGGCTCAGAGCTGAGACCAGTATTAACTTTGTAGCTGAATATCAGGATTAACTGCTGTTCCTGAAGGGTGGCATGAAAAGCTTTCCTAACTTCTCCAGGTTAAATCTTTCCACTTTTGGCCATTCAATAGAACACTGATTGGGAAGGGGAGGAAAATGTATACATTCTGTATTCAGAGTTGTTGCACTGAAAGCCTGAGTATGTTGTAATTTACCTCTGAATGTTCTCTCCTCCCTTGATGGAAGTTTTTTTTCCTCTTTTCATTCAGTGACTCATGGCTTGGTTGTGAAGCTGAGCTGACTGTCTTGGCCCTGGGTTTTCAGAAGGCAGGCAGAGTAACTGCATGTTGAGACCCAAATATCTATGATTTGGGCAAGAATTCTGTTTTAACTGACCTTTTAAAAAATAGCTCTGACTTGCAGGGTGGACTGAAAAGCATTATCTGCAGAGGAGTGCTTAGGAGGAAGTGAATGCTACTGAGCTAGTTTTAGAAACTGGTTTAGTTCAGTTCCCAGCAGACAGCTGGGCCACTCAGTGTTGAGGGTTTTTCCTGCAGCAGGGCAATCCTGCAGCGATTTGAATCAGATTAGAAGGCCAGAGGGCTTAAGCAGTGAGTTTCTGTAACATTTGATGTCTTTAAAAGTGCATTCATTGGTTATCTTGAGGTGAGAGGAGAGTGATTTCAGCAGGATTGGTTTTTGAAGTGTAAGATGGACTGGATCTCTTGTAACTTTTATAAGTTTCTCGTGTTTTGACAAGTTCAGTACTCCAGGGGCTCATTTGGGATCATGCTGTCCTTTTGATCCCTGTTAGTTTCAACAGATGGTTTTTGCAGCAAGGTGTGACTAAAGCATGACTTGATTTGGGAGATGTGGTTGATCTGCCATTCACTTGGAGCAGAGCTCTCTAAAACAGGGACAGATTGTTCCTTACCCTTCAGCCACGCCTCTTAGCCTCTCTGTGGTGAAAGGGGTGAGAGACTGGGACCTGGTGTGTGGAAATGGGTGGATTGTGTATGGTTATAAAGCAGATCTAGAATTTCAAGGCTAAATTCCTAAAATCTTAATCCCTTGTCTTTTTTGTTTTTAAATTTTATTTTCCTGGAATTGCTTTACTTTTGTGGTTGCTGGTACAATATTTCTTTCGTTGAAGAGAATATATGTGCTGTAATTCTGTCTCATGGTACACTGCTTGGGTTAATTTTTGGCCTGATTCATTCAATTTTACAAAATTTCCATCGAAGCGTGTAGAGTTGTGGAAATTCACACTTGGAGTTGTTCTTGTCTCAACTGACCAACATGACACTTCTGTTTAAATATGTCACTTGAGTGTAACAGTGGCAAAGCCTGAGGAACTAATTTCTGTTTAAATATGTTACCAGTAGTCATTTAATATAGCTAATACTTAAAGAAATAGAATGCATGTTTAAAAACCTCAGAATTTGTGACTGACAAATGCATAAAATATTTCTAAACCATTACTTCCTGTGAAGTGAGTTTTTGTGGTCTCCTTCACCTTAAGTGGTGAGGAGAGCCTGGTTGGAGAGGGGGAAAGGGCTTTGTGGATGGGTTTATCTAGGAAAGCAAAACTTTCTGAATCTGGAAAAACAGAGTTATTTTTTGTCTAATGTATTTGCCCAAGCACATTACCTGATAAATCCAAATACATGTGGCTCAAGCTTAATCCTAAATCACAGACTGGTTGAGGTTTGAAGGGACCTGTGGAGGTCATGTGCTCCAACCTCCTGCTCAAACAGTCACTTAGAGTGGGTTGCCCAGGAATACATCTGGGCAGTTTTTGGGTACCAACATGGATGGAGACTACAACCTTTCTGGGCAGCCCCTGTCAGTGCTTGGTGACCCCTGAAGTAAAAAAAAATAGTATTTTTAATCTGATTTTATGACTGGATTCACTGTCATGTAAATGTGTATCAAGGCTGCCAATACAAAGGTTTCTTTAAGCTCTTTCTTCAGGAAAACTGGCAATTCTCATTACCCATTTCCTGGAAGAGCTTTTTTGGGAATGTAGTTAGAATTGAAATATGATACACTGCACTTTCAGCCTTCTCTTCCCTTCCTTCCTGTATGTTAAATTTTCAAATTATTGTCCTTTGGAAGATAGCTCAATGCAAGGAAGCAATCCACTTCTGATGCAGGCAAGTTGTGTGGATGGCTTTTGTATTACAGTTTTCTTTGGCATCTGGTTACTTTGATGAATTCACCTTGGTCACGCAGCACCAGGCAACTTCTTAGGAAATTGATCCAGCTTAATGTCAGTTTTGTTACCACATCCAAATCTTTGTGTTCGATTGTGATTGCCTAAACAAACTGCCTGTTTTCTGAAGGCTGAGCTAGGGAGTAGGATTTGCTGTCAGTTCAGGTTTGCTGCCTTTTGCACCAGTCTGAGCATCTTCCTGATCCTGGGGTATGGCTGCCTTCAAAAGGCCCAGCTGTCACCACAGCTGGGCTGTTTGCTCTGGACTGGCATACCACAGGCATGTATATTATAGCCTCTGGTCAAGAAGCAGAGCTAGATTTGACTTGGAAGTTTCTTTCCAGCAGAACAAAACTTGGCAGCCACTGGAATCAGCAGGCTGTGAGGGAAAGGGAAGCATAGTGTCAGATAACAGTAGAAAAATTGAGATGAAAACAGTCAACCATCAGAGCCCAAGCAGACAGAGCCTAAAGCAACCCTGTTTGTCTCTTTGCACAAAGAAGCTACTGGCAAACAAGGACATTCATGATGAGTGAAGCAGTGGGCTTGGTGCAGGCAGTCAGACCAGAGGCAGAGCTGCAGGTTTTTGCTAGCACATTTGTGTCTCTCCTGCAGCTAGAAAAGGGAAAACAGTGGGGAAAATGTTCCTAGTAGATGAAGGTTGGATTTGTTATTAGCTGCTACTGTTTGGCCAAAGAGGCAAGCTGCTGTTGATTGGCTTCACATTTGTGACAGTATGGATTCTATTAAAAGCAAGTAATGCTGTCCACTTGGTTGAGGTGTAAAGAAAGGAGCAAGTTCTGAAACAGTCTGCAGCTGTTTCAGACAACAAGCTGATGAGCTGAGCTGTAGCTAAGAGTTAAACTTAAGGTAAGTGGTAGGGGATGCAAACAAAAATGTAGTGTTGTTAAGATTTAGTAATGGGTGCTGGGTGTTGTAAGTCAGCAAATGCGGATCACCCATTGCACAAGCGTCGTCCCAAGGCTGTGTTCTTGCAGAGTTAGGCACTGCAGCTATGGGGAAAATGAGGCCATGGGCTGTGTGGATTCTGGGCTGCTTCGGTGGCAGAATCCTGAGGGTGACTTGAAAACCCCTTTTTACTTGTAAGAATGCCACCCCTGAAATGCATGGCTTCTGTGGCAGTGACTTGTGTCTAGATTCTTTGTTTATACTTCTTATTTGCAAATAGAGTTAATGATGTAGTTTCTAGGTTACTGATTAAAAGGAACATTTATAGCAGTTTTGTTGAAACTGTAGATGATTTTACTAGCAGTACTGCTGTATCCATGGTGCTAGACCCAGATCTTGCTCTGTAATGACTGCTAATTTTTTTTGATACTTTTTTCCAGATTGTGAATAGGCACGGTCCCGAGGCAGACAGGCATTTACTACGCTGTCTATTCTCGCACGTGGATTTCAGTGGCGATGGTAAAAGCAGTGGCAAAGATTTTCATCAGGTACAGTTTACACCAGCATGTCTGTTTATTAATTTTGATTGTTAAAAATCCGTGGTGGGATTTCATCCAGGTCAAGCACAAAGGCAGGTTAGAAGCAGTAGCTTCAAACAAACTTATTTTCTGGTTATATGGCCTTTCAACTGCAAGCACTTTTTGCTAAGCCTCAAAATGATATCTGACTTACAATCTCTTGATCTGGAAAAAAACAGGTTGCATCAGTACAAAAGCTACTTTTACCAGATGCAGTGATCTAGTTTGAAAGCCTTTCTGTGTATTTTAAGAGTTTGTCCATCAGAAATCCATTAACTGACATTTCTGGTGCTGACTGTGTCTATTGGCAGGAGTGTTTTCATCCTTAAGCAATTTTGCCACAGACTTTTTAGCTCCTAACCATGAATCAAATACTGTTGGGTTGTCTATTGCAATGTGTGAGGATGCTTACAGAGAGCAAAACATTGCACATATGGTGGAGAATGTTTCATCACTTTGTCAGTCTTAAAAGCGAAGCACACCTGAGAAAAGTTTGAATGAAGAGAAGTTAGTTGATGTTAGAGAGTTTGGGCACTTACATAAGTACTTTATCTTTTAGGTTTTTTATACACAGTAGTTTATTTTTATTGTCCTGTTACAAAACTGTGAGTCTTCAAGTTATCTTGTTCTTTTCAGACTCAATTTCTGATCCAGGAGTGTGCGTCGCTGATTACAAAACCAAACTTTATCTCGACGCTGTCGTACGCCATTGACAATCCCTTGCACTATCAGAAGGTTTGTATGCTTCTTGAAGGAGATCCCAGTGTCAGAAACTGTACTGAATTAGTCTTTAGGAAACCAGCTAGTTTTCCCTTGTAGTAAATTTTTCAAAAACTGAGGTTGCCTGGTTGGTGTGGGTTTTTTTTTTTTTGTTAAACTAAGCAGGTTAGTCAATCACTCAGAATGACTGCAAACTTAATTTTAATACTTCATCTAATGTTGGTACTTCATGGCTTGTTTATGGCACCAGAACCAAAACAAATCATCACTGCTTGTGTTTCTTTCAATGTGAAAGCCATGATAGTGGATAAATAGTGGGATATATGGAAGAAGCTTTTAGATGAAATGTATCTAAAAGTAGTTGGAAAGTTGTTTAGCCATAGCAGCTTTGTGTTAACCTGCAACAGAATAGTTACTAATATTCCAAGCTTGCAAATAGACTCCAGATAGTCTGACACATTGCAAATGAGATTAATCCCAAAACAAGTTTCATGTTATTCTTCTTACCAATTTCAGAGTCTAAAGCCTTCACCTCATTTATTTGCCCAATTGAGTAAAGTCATCAAATTAAGTAAAGTTCAAGAGGTAGGTGAATGCTTATTTCAATTTTTTTTTTTCAATTTTTTTTTTTTTACTTCACAAATGAGAAAGGATAAGGTCCCCTTACTATGATGTTTGTTTTTGTTTGTAGGTAATTTTTGGTCTGGCTTTACTGAATTCTTTCAGCTCAGATCTGCGAGGTTTTGGTAAGTTTTCTAAAGTACTGCAGCAGGGACAGCCTTTTTCAGCAGTGTGCTTTCTAGATGGGCAGATGTGTGCCTGCCTGACCTGACCTTGCAATTAGTGGTGCCATTGGGAGGGACAGTAGATGACACAGTCATTTTGTGTGAAGTTGAAGGACCATTTCATCAATGACTTGCTTGATAATGAATCAAATTGGGCTATTGTGATATCTTAAATCGTTAATATTTGAGTTCTCAGGGACGAGATTTCTGTTTAAATCTGAACTGTTGTGGCCTGTGGTAAACAAAATAAGAGAATGGTGCGTAGCTAAATGAATCTCAAAACAGAATCCCAGGTTTTGACTCTAGCCTCTTCTGTTTCCAAAAGCTGCCCAGTTTATCAAACAGAAACTCCCGGATCTTTTGCGCTCTTACATTGACGCAGACGTCAGTGGAAATCAAGAAGGTGGCTTCCAAGATATTGCAATAGAGGTCCTGCACCTTCTCCTCTCCCATCTCCTCTTTGGGCAGAAGGGAGCCTTTGGGGTAGGACAGGAGCAGATCGACGCTTTCCTCAAAACATTACGTAGAGGTAAGTGGTGCTGTTCAGGAAGCCTGACCAGATGCAGACTTTGAGCTGGATTTTGTCAGTGCAGAGTGCTGAAGTGGTGGGGAGCTTGCTGACTTAGAACTTAGTAAATTTTCATATTTCTAAACTGACAGAAAAGTACCACTGTTCTGTTTGCTTTCAATGAGCAGTAATGCGATCTGATGTTCTTGAAGAGTTTTGATAACTAAACATTGAGTAAGGGATATTAAGGGATATTCAAGTATGCGTTTGCTTGTATGGCATGGTATTTGTGAATTTAACTAAAGCAGCTCAGTGCACTGTAGTTGAAAACCCTCTAACAGAGTAAGGAACATAAATTTCAAACAGGTGCATTTTAAGCATTGCTTTATTATATTAGATGCAGATCTGTGAGGAAGCAGTAGAACAGTGAGGGAGATACTTCTGACTTGATCTTTGGTTCATTTCCTGAAAGCTACCATTGTAGTCTGTTCCTTTCCAAAACCAGTGTTTGCTCTAAACCTATCACACTAGGGAGGATTTGGACTCAACATGATAATTGAACTTAACCCACTCCTTCATTCTGCACAGACCTAGAGGAAGCTACCATTTGTACAAGAGCAAAATATTTGTTCTAATTTTTTAAATATCACCTCCTAGTTCATATGTATTATAATAACTATTAGTGTATTAGCTTGTGTAATTCCTGACACTTTGCTTTGGGATACTGGACACTCTTCTTGGAATGGCCCTGGAGAGTATGGAGATGTTATATGTCAATGGTGCTGTCTCAGGAAGGCCCTCCCACAAGGTGGCTTTGCTACTCTCCACTGTCTCTCTCAAACTTTGTCTGCCAGGAAGGAAAAAATGAGTATTTACTCTTTCTATGCTCAAGTGCCTGCCTTAGTTCTGCTATATTTCTTAGACTCAGTAGCAGATCCTTTGTTTCCTAATATTTCCTGAGTTGGAGGAGTGGCTTTTGCTGGACTGCTGTATTGTTTCCTGCCCTGTGCTTTTTTTGGATAACTGCTGTTAGTGACAATCTAGTTCTAAACTTACACCAGCACAGCTGCTGGCCTTCTGGGCAGCTGCAGAGCTGCTGTGAACCTGCATGAAACCTATTTAGCCTACATTCTTCTTCTCTAGGAATATCCCAGTGCCAGTAGAGAACTGAAAATGGGATGGAGGGATGCTGCATCAGTGCTCTCTTGATTTCTGCAGCAGCAGGCCAACTCTAGCACAGCAGTGGAATAATTTTGAATACTCTTTCACATGCAGCTGGTGTTCTTGGTGTTTTGACACTTTGTTACTCTTGCATTTAGATTTTCCCCAGGAGCGTTGCCCTGTGGTGCTTGCACCACTTCTATACCCTGAAAAACGGGACATTCTAATGGACAGGATCCTGCCTGATTCTGGAGGGATAGCCAAAACCATGATGGAGAGTTCTCTGGCAGATTTCATGCAAGAAGTTGGCTATGGCTTTTGTGCAAGGTTTGTAGAAAAATGTAATTTTCAAGCATGTAACTTTGGGTGGTGGTGGTTTTCTTTCTAGTTTCTTGAGGTAAAAGGTAAAGAGCACTTTAACTACTAAAATAAGTAGAATCTTATCAAGTATTATGAGGTGGTTTATTTGAATTCTGGTTGTATTTTGCTTCCTTCAAATGTGTATTACATGCCTGTAGACACTGTGTGGAATTCTGTTATGGTAAGAAGTGCTACATGAAAGAATTCACATTGCTTGTGAAGGTTGCATAAGAATTTGACTGTCACCCTTTCATAAGTGAAAATGAAAGTGTCTAGGTAGACATAAATTCCACCTAAATCCCACTAGAGCGTTGAAAGAACTTTGCTCTTGCAAAACTTAGCCCTCAGAATGAAGCTGACCTGCTTTTTTTTGTAAGAAATATAAGGTAGAATTAAATTATTCTGTATTTCAAGAGAAAGACTATTGATTACTTTGGGGATGTGATGAAATCTCAAAGGTATTAACATGAGTTTCTGTTTAAACCAAGAAGTAAAAACACCATGTGTTGGAAGATACTGGATTATTTCCTTTGTTAACACATGCCTGTTAATAAAACAGTTTATATACTCATGCTATATAAATCTTCCTGGCCTAGTTTTGAAGTATTCACAAAATGGAAAGAAAACTGCAGAAAAAGCCCTCAGTTCTGAAGTTGAAACTCGGGCATTTGCTCTGTGTTGTCTCTCTTGTCTCCTGGGAGGTTTTTGCTGGTGCCCTCTGCTCAGGGATGCCATGGTTCATATCAGGCTGAAGGGCAAACGTTCACAGCTTACCCATGAAGAGTGTGTGTCAACATTTTGAAACGTGCATTCTCAAAGCCTTTGTTTTGCTTTTAGGTAGTAGAAAACTTGAGTTTCTGAAGCTCTGTATCACAGATCAATAGTGGAAGTGCTTTTAACCAAGAGAATGCTAAACCTACCCTGTGCTTTTGCTTTGGCAGAGCATAGGCTGTGAAACATCTCTGTGACCTCCTTGTCACTTCAGTATTCCTGTCTTTGAACTGGAAATGTGGCACAGTGTATTTCATGGAAATAATTGCACAGATTGTCTACCGAGTTTTTCTTCTTGATTGTCCTGGAATTTTATGTTGAATCATTTGACTAATTTGGCTGAAGTCTTATGTTGTGCTACAGTGAAACCTGCTTTCCTCTAAGATCTCTCTGTTTTGTTGCATCTTAGTGTTGAAGAATGTCGCAACATAATCATGCAGTTTGGTGTTCGGGAAGTCACGGCTGCCCAGGTTGCCAGGGTTTTGGGGATGATGGCTCGAACTCATTCAGGATTGACAGATGGTATTTCATTACAAGTGAGTGGCCTGTTCTCCTGAGGATTATATTTCAGCAGAAGGAGGAGTTAAAATGCTGGCCTCTAGGAATTTAACAATTGCTTGTATTATTGAGTACTTGTACTTCTGACTGTTCTGCTGTAAATGTCTGTAATACTTTCATGAATGAAAGATCCTCAAGGTGTTGAACTGATGTCATTACTAGTCTGAGCTTCTGTTTGTACCTTTCCAGTGCAGGGAGTTCTGTAGCCAGTGGGTGTTGAGACTGCTTTATTTTTTACTAGTGTTTGATTCAGTGTATTTGACTTGCAGTCTATTTCGGCTCCTGGCAGTGGGATTTGGAGTGATGGCAAAGATAAGAGTGATGGAAGCCAAGCCCATACCTGGAATGTGGAGGTGTTGATTGATGTTCTTAAAGAGCTGGTAAGTCTTGTGAGCACCTTGGTTTCTCATATGGATAAAGCAGGGCATATCTCACTATGATTATAAAACTTTTTAAGCTCCCCAACAGCCTGAATAGCTTTGAATCTCTCTGAGTAACTGTACTGAAATGCTGGGGGTTTTTCCCCTCATGAACAAGAAAATTTGGAGGAATTCTGGGAAATGGAAGCTGCTTGAATGGGTAGCTTGGGTGCAGTTTGAGATTCATTCCACACTGCTCCCATGTATTCCAGCATGTGTTCTCTGGGGTTTTTTTGGGTTTCAGTGTTTTTCTGACAGTGGAAAGTTTTGCGCGTCAGAGACCTTGTTTTGGAAAAAACTTCTTACTGTAGGCATTAGTGATGAAAATGAAAGTATTTTTGTAGCTACTCATTCCAAAACTCTTCTTTATTGCTTCTTAGGTATGATAGCACTACAGAAATAAGAAGTTTTTTTCCACTGCTTTGTAAGCAGCAATTTTTGTAATGAACTCAGTTAAACATAAGTACTATTTCCTTTGCTTGCCTTATACAGGATTTTTTCTGTATGTTCCTTTTGCAGAAGTCACTGTTTTGTTTTTCTAAACCTTGGGCCATAAAATAGCTTTGTCCCTGGTGCTCACCTATATCTGAAATGAGTGGTTTGTGTTCCATAATGGCCACAGTTTCCTCCAAGCTCCCTCATCAGTATTGTTTTACACTGTTCCTGAAAATACATTGGGTGCTTTACAAGGTCTTAGAGTTTACATTTTGCAAAAGGAGGAGCAAGTTCTGCTTGTGAGCAGATCAGACCCTTCTGGCTTTTATTGGAGAGTGTGGAAGCCTAGGAAAGGAGTAAGTTAATATGCTGAGAGAGGAGCTATATGTTTGGGGTGTTTAAAGAATTGTTAATTGAATGTTTGGAACGAGAGACAGCTACTGTAGTGCTGAGGAAGTGCAATCTCACAGGGTAGTTTAAAATATTAATTTGCATCAGATTCTCACAACTGTATAAATACTACTCTTTTTAAAACAAAACCCTTGCTTTCAGCTAACAGTTGGGTGGATGTTAAGCTGGGTACAATACTCATGAAGAGGGGCTTTTTCAAGACAGTACTGAAGATGGTAATGTGCAAAGCTCACAATCCTTGTTTGTCTGGTTGCAGAACCCTAACCTGGACTTCAAAGTAGTGACATATGAATTGGACCATCCAGGATTTCAGATTCGTGATAGCAAGGGCCTACAAATTGTAGTTTTTGGCATCCAGAGAGGGCTGGGCATGGAGGTTTTTCCAGTTAATGCCATTTACAGACCTTGGAAGCATGCAGAAGGCCAGGTATGTTTACCAACATTTTTGCTCTATCTGTAGAATATTTGCCAAGTTCCTGAGTTTCTTGCATAATAAATGGAGATTAGTAGTGTGAATGTTTAGATAATCCTCATTTGAGACCTTGGCCTGTAAGGCACAAGCCTCAGGTGTGTTACAGAAGTACCATGTGTGATTAACTGCATTGTGTGAGACTTGCTCACAGGTCACTTGCTGAGTACTGTGACCCTACCTTTGGCCCCAGCAGAGTTCTGGTGTGTAGTGCAGCTGAGCATGGAACTGCTGCTGCATGGCAGTGCTCTGGAGTGCTTTCCTGGTTACACTAAAAGGCCAGAGCTTCTTGCAAACAAGTATCCTCAGCATGTCTATACCCATCATTCTCGAATTCTAGAAGTGTGAGCTTCAGTCCTGCTTAAAACACATAGTGAAGCTTGGCTCATCCCTGCTGCTGAGTTGATTTGTATCATTCTCAAAATGTGGCACTTGATAAGCGGAAGGAACCCTCAAATTCTGATGTCTAAACTACTTCTGACATCTTTTTTTATTCCAGCTCTCCTTCATCCAACATTCCCTCATAAACCCTGACATCTTCTGTTTTGCTGACTACCCTTGCCATACTGTTGCCACAGACATCCTGAAAGCACCACCGGAGGATGACAATCGGGAAATTGCTACATGGTAATAAACCTTCTCTCAACTGCTTTTCATACATAGAGTAAAATAATTGTCTGGTCAAAGGTGATTTTATCTTCATGCAGCCAGATTTATTGTAGCTGTGTACATACCAGTAGATCAGCCAGTAGTATTTGTGACATGTTTGATTGGTGAAACTATTCACAGTATCAGAACTTCCTGTGTACTTCCATAATACCTTGCTTTTGTTGGAGTCTTCATCTTGTTTGGAGAGAGTCTGCTGATGTGTTTTGGCATATCCTGCAAGCTGAAAGGAGGGAATAGAGGAGGTGGTTTGAAACTTTAATCTGTCTGTCCCAGGATGATATTAGAGAAGCTTGCTCTACTTGTATGAAAGAAATCCTAAAATTTAATTAGTAAATGTATGTGGCTATTGGTGAGTTACTGCATGAAACTGACTTTGAGTTGACCTTTACACCCCTTTTTTGGTATAGTGTATAGCCATGCCACTTATTTCAGTACAGATGCTTGCTTCTTTTTCAATTATCCGGCCCAAAATAGGGAATTGAAGGATGAGGAGTACAAGTAAATGGGCAATGATCACTTGTCTGTAAAGCAGGATAAACAAGTAGAGTCTCTTCAACAACTTCCACAAGTGGGGACTCCAAGGTGTTTTAAAAAGTGTTCCTGGAAGTATTTATGCTTTAAAAAATGTATTTGCTGGCAGTATGTTTCAAGTTCAGTTATTCAAGTGACCCAGCTCAAGCTGAGTTTCTTCAACACCAGCTTTCAGTTCCCTCTCCTCAATAACATAATTAGGAGCTCCTAAGATCTTGAGTTATTTTTTATGGTTTCTTGGAGGCTTAATTGTACATAAGAGCTACAGTGTCAGGTTGTTTGCAGTGAGTGTTGCTTTATATGTCCTTACAGTTGCTGCCATAAAATATTTGATTCCAGGGTCCTGTAAACTTGCTGCTTGGTAACTTTGTTGGGGTTGTCTTTTTGTTGTTTCTTCTTTTGTTAGGAAGAGCCTGGATTTGATTGAGTCTCTGTTACGATTGGCAGAAGTGGGACAGTATGAACAGGTTAAGCAGCTTTTCAGTTTTCCTATCAAGCATTGCCCAGATATGCTGGTATTGGCCTTACTGCAGATCAACACGTCCTGGCACACCTTGCGCCATGAACTCATCTCCACACTCATGCCAATTTTCCTTGGCAACCATCCCAACTCAGCCATCATTTTGCACTATGCATGGCATGGACAGGTAAGTATTTTCACTGTAGTTTGTTCCTGTAACTTGAGAGCTCGCTAAATGGCTTGAACAGTTACAACAATGTTTGTATTGGTTTATGAACTGGTCAGTTTAAAACCCAAGAGGTAAATGATCTATGGTTTATGCAAAGTAATAAGCAAACTGTTATGTTTTGGTTTTCAATAATATTCACTGAGAAAATATTCCTGGAAAAGTACAGAGACCCAAGTTAAGTTTGACTTGTTAAACCTTTAGCTTTAAACAAAGTTGACCACAGTTTTATTTTAAGAAAAAGGAAAAAAATGCAAAACCAAACAACCCAAAAGAAACCCCCAAACCCCTCACAACAGCATCACCTTCCCCGCCCCCTCAGCTCTCAACCTCACACATTTAAAGTGCAAAAACTTGAAGTAGTAAGAGGTGAGAAGGTTTAAACCAAAATAATCTCCTTTGTACTTGCCAAAAAGATGCAAGCTATTCTAGACATAAAGAAACTACCTGCACCAGAAGTTTCCAGAGTCTGGGTTTTTTTCTGAAAACTTGAGACTGGCTGCTGAGCTTTTTCAAGGAGAGCTTCCAGAGCTATGGTAGCTGTGTATGCAAATCCCATACTTCTAAGGTTCTTTTGTTTGGTGTAGCCTTCATCATTGTGTGCACTGGTAGTTAAACGAAGAGAAGTGGTATACAGAATTTATAGTGGAGGAAGTCTTTGGGGTCAGAGGGAATCTGCATTAGCAAACATGTTTCCCTGTTCATCTAGAGTAGAGTTAATGGCAAGAAGCCTGACCTCTGATGTCATGCTAAGAATGTTTTATATTTTCCTGATGGAAGTCTTTAAATTGAAGGATGAGGGGTAGAATAGACGTGAAGTGCTTTTTGCATGAGGTCTTGAAATGGCAGAAGAGGCAATTTTTCCACATGGTAGGTCTGAGATCACGGCACTGAATGATGATTGCCATGGGACATGGTGCCATTCCATGACCCTTTTCCTTTAAACAATACCCTTGCTGCCATTAAAATCTTATTTGTGCTGTATTTTGAAATTGCCCCGTATGAGCAATGATCTAGATACTGTGTTTTCTTTTTTAAGGTATGGCACTGAATTTTCACTTCAGGACATCATGTCAGGCATAACATTGTATAAATATTTGTGTAGTCTGAAAACCATTAGATGATAGAGAGGAATTGGCCCCGAACAGTGGTTGGAAAGAGCTGAGAATGTGTGTATCTGCCATTTGCAGTCAGCTACAGAATTTACCTGTAGCTCCTGGGTAGTTTATTTTTGCATAGAAAGAGCTCAAATCAGGAGCAAGTTCTGAAGCTAAAGAGTAAATATGTTAAGTATGTTAAGGTTTTTAGTTGTAAAATACCTTGTTGAATGTTCATATCATTGATCCTGTTACTAGAATCATGAAGTACAATCCTAATTTAATTCTCCTCAGGGTCAGTCTCCTTCAATTCGTCAGCTTATCATGCATGCCATGGCAGAATGGTACATGAGAGGGGAGCAGTATGACCAGGCAAAATTGTCACGTATTCTTGATGTGGCACAAGACTTGAAGGTGAGTTTTGCAAAATACTGTCATTATTTTTTGTCTGGTGCCTTATGCAGTCTTGTTCATCTTTTAATGACAGCTAAGTTTAACTTAGACTCATTTAGTAAGGATTACGTTGTTTAGGTACATCTAAATTTATTAGTGGCTGATGTCCCTCATCTTAAAAAAAAAAAGCCCACATTCATGTGACTTAAAGTACTCTTCAGCTGAGTTGTGGTATCTGACTCCAGATGCTTCCAGCCTGTCCTGTTGTGAGCCCAAGACATATTGTACTTGGTATTTGCAGTGGGGTTGGTTATCGTGGCTTAGCTGACAAGTACCTTGGGAAGCAGCACAGCAGAACTGCTTGCTGTGTGAATGTAGTGTGACTCCAGGAAGAGCTTTGACTGTTTTAACCTTGAATATTATTGAAATGAGACTGTAGAAAATGTCAGATGTTTGTGTGAGGGTGGCGCTGCTAAACATAATGAAATGGGGATTTCTTGAGAATGCTACTAGTTCTTAGATTTTATACATTGACAAAAGTTACATATATTGATAAAAGTTTTATACACTGACTGGAGGTTGTGACTAACTTCTTTGGGGCCTTTATTGCTTCCTAAAGTCAGGTGCAAAATAATTGGGTGTCTCAAAGTGCAAGAGCACCAGCTGCTGCTTGAAGTCAGTTTTGTTGTAGCAATTACAGTGTACAGAGGTGACCTCTTGGAGCAGATGTATTCTAAGTGTCTCTGAAGCGGGTGAGGTCTGTTTGCAAGAAAATGCTGGGTTCATCTGCTTAACTTTGTAGCAATATCACTTAACCACTTGCTCTTTACCACTTTCTGGTGGTTTTTCATATCACAGAGGAATTTAAAACTGTCAGCACAAGGTCACTTCAAAGAAGGTGAAATCATGATTTCAAATCAGAGCTTATTTGTCTTGCTTATTTGTCTCACAAGCGAGCTATAAGTGAAGTTGACAGTACCAATCTTTGTTGACAAAGAAAGCATAGCAGCATGTCATAATAAGACCTCTTTACTAAAACATGTATGGGAACTAGAAAGAAAAGAAAGGAGAAAAGGGTATCTGTGTGTCTTCACTAGTAGTCTTCTGATTTTCTTTCTTTAGGCCTTGTCAATGCTGCTAAATGGTACTCCATTTGCCTTTGTTATTGACCTTGCTGCACTTGCCTCTCGACGGGAATACCTCAAACTTGACAAATGGCTCACAGATAAAATTCGGGAGCATGGGGTAAAGCAGGATTTTTCTCTTTATTTTTTCACTCTTGTCGGTGACTAACTTAAGTCACTTTAACAATTTTCTAAGTAGCTTTAAAGTTGTCAAAAGTGTTCGTGGTCTGATAGTTCAATTTTTTTCACTGAACTACAGTAGCTTAGTGCAATTCTTTCCATGGTGCAATTGCCAAGTTTGAAATAGTGTCTTGGATGAGGCTTGGGAGATAAAGATAACTTTTTTTCCTCAGGAACCTTTCATCCAGGCCTGTATGACTTTCTTAAAGAGAAGATGTCCATCTATCCTGGGTGGCCTTGCTCCAGAAAAGGATCAGCCCAAAAGTGCTCAGCTTCCTCCAGAAACCTTGGCGACAATGTTGGCCTGTCTGCAAGCTTGTGCTGGGTAAGAATTGCCTTGCTTATGCTGAAAGAGTAATCCCTTTGCAGCTGGCTTTCTGTCACAGCTGGTTTGGCATTTCACGTGGAGGATGGGGTTAATGAGAGTGTATAAACTTGCAAGGATTGGTGCAGTAGTACATTTAATTTTGCATTGAAACTTCTCTTGTAGGCTAGATCACAAGAGCTTGAGTATTGTCTTTATCATCAAACAGGTGAGCTGATCGTGGTGGCTGGAGGCTGTCTGGTTAGTCAGATAATAAGTTGTCAGTGACTAGATAGATATAGGGCTGGAATTCAGACAAAGGAGTCCAGGCCATGGCTACAGAACAGGACAGCATCTTGGAAAACAGTGACTTTAAAACGGATTTTGTGATTGTGTTAACCAAATGTTTCTGTGGTAACTGCTTTGGCACAAAGGACTCATGCCATCCTTATGTGTAGGAGAAAAGTGGGGATTGTGTAATTGAGACTGACACTAGATATATGTAACTTCTGTTGTCTTTGAGACTCATAGTAGTCAAAGATGGAAAATACTGAACATCTTTTGCAGATCAGATTGTTTAGCTTAAGTCAAAAGAAAAGGGTTTGGATTTGAGAGCTGCTAGAGGCAGGGGTAGAATACAGGGCTGATGGAAATGGAAGTTGGACAAATCAGTCTTTAAATGCCATGTACACGCATAGTAAATGTGACTGAAAATTGTAAAACATCTGTGGTGTTGTTTCTTAGTGCTGTCAGATCAAGATGGTGTTGAACTGCAGCAATAGTTCAGAGGTAATGAGAGGCAGCGTAGTGCAATGTGCAAGCCAGAGTGACTGGAAGCTGGAGATGGGGCTTGTTTTGCTGCTACATTTTGGCACCAAATGAGGCTGGCATGTCCAAGCGTGTGTTACATAAATGGAGTTTATAGTGTGTCCTTTGGCTTAGCCAGTGTGGTCTTGAAAGAGATAAGAAACATCTTTAGAGTTACCCGGGATAATTCATGGCTCTCATGTAGATAGTAGGAAATTAGTACCAACATAGAGTTGGTCACAATGAGTATTGGAACTGAAAGAGAAGTTGAGGTGCTTGTAAGCCTTCAGGAGAAAAGACTTCCTGTTTTCTGCTGGAACCTGTGCAATTGAAGTTCAAAGGCTGATTCTAAAATAAAATTATCTAGTGCATGTTTTGGTCAGAAAAGATAGCTCTTAATTTTCAAGTCAAAGCGCATCTTTTGAGACTGTAGTTCTCAAATGAACTTGTATTCCTTATTTTACATGCTGCAGTGTCTGTGTTTCAGAGGTTTAATAGTTAACTGTAGATTTGAATTGCATCTAATGTCATTGTGTTCTGAATTTTAATGTGTTACTGAGTTTTATTTATTCCATTAATTTCAAACGCCACTAGTTCTCTACTGGCACAATTCTCACAGCCTTTGGTTTCTTTTTATAGCTACTTTTATTCCCTTTTATACAAGAATGTGACCTACTTGCAGTCATTTTCTATTAGTTATTCTCTTTGAGCTTTAGAAAGAAAAAGCTTGGATTTCTTTCATGAAGCAATTGCTTTGATTAGTTTAGGTTTCAGTCACAAGTGGAAGCAGGCATTGTAAAGACTAGAAGGTTAAAATCACAGTAAATACAAAATACATTTGGGAGGGTAGTTGCATTTCACTAGCTGAAGCTTGCCATCTCCTAAATCTGTTGATTTAGGAGGCTGCTCTTTAATTAGGCTGTAGTTAGTTCGTGTTTTGTGACCTGGGAGACACTTTTTTTAGCCACTAGGTCCCTACATGTTCTGAGACTTATTTTTGGTGCAGCTTGTTTATCACTGGTGAACACTGCAGTTATGGCATCATGTAACAGTGAGTCTTCAAAAAGGAATAAGTGTTCCTTCTATTACTGAGTGTTTTACAGTGAGGTCAGGCTTGGTTGCAGGCACCACAGGCTGACCAACCATGTAATTTATTAACAAGGTGCTTATGAGAAGTCCTTCCCTCATGGAGCTGCAGTGCCTTCTCCAAACAGTCGTGTCCTGCATGGTCCAAGGGTGTCCGTGTGGGGAATGGTCATTTCTTCTCGGTCCTTGTCTCAAGCAGGGAAGAGGCTTCTGTGTACTTGTGCCTTTAGGAATGAAAAGGCTTCTTCCTGCTTTGTACAAAGTGTTTGGGGGGGGAAAAAAAAGTAAAAAGAAATGAATGTGTGATTCCAGCAAGGTGGAACTTCTCTTACAGTGACAGTTTTGTTGCTCTAGACTCTGGTCTCTGGCTCTCAGCCCACCAACTTCATTTGCCTGAAATGCAGACGGGGTTTTTTTTGTGGGCTTTGGGTTGGTTGGTTGGTTAGGGGGTTTGGGTTTTTTTTTTTTTTGAAAACCTGCAGTTCTGTTCTATCTAAAAATACTGTGATGTTTGCAACTTGATACAGCAGTGTGTCTCTTGACATGATAAAGTTAACCTTAAGTCTGCCTAGATGATGGGAGAAAACATTAGTGGTTCTCTCCAAAGCACAAATGGCCTAACCAGTCACCATAAATATCCAACTCAGGGATTATAAGTCTGTCTTTGTCCTTATTCTGGACTGCCATATTATCTATCTACAGCAAGTTGGAATTTGTTTTGCAAAAGCATGGTGTAGTAGTTAAGCATAAAGACTGCCATTTTAACCCCCAAAAAAGGAGGAGGGCAAAAGACTGAGGTTGGTAACCTCATGTGAACTCCCCTGACCCATTCCATGGCTGACTGAAGTGCTGTATGGTCTTGAAATTCCTCCTGCATCAGACAAAATCCTGTGGTGCATTTCATTTGGTCATACATACATTTAAATGTTGAGATTTCTGAGACTGTGGCTCAGGTGAGGGCAAATACATACTGTAGATACTGACTCTACTGTGTACCAAGCTCAGAGCTCTGTCTTCAGGTCTGGTTGCATTTTCTGAAAAAGAAATCTCTTTGGGCTTTTTTAAAGGTAGATTTCTGATTGCATTTTCATACATTCCCCTCAAGGCCATTTATTTTGAAGTCTTTGAAACAAGGCTCTGGTGAGAGGATGTTAAGAGTGTAAAGGAGCCAGCTTGTGAAACAGTTGCTAACATGTCCTTTGCTTGTATAGAAACCTGCTCACCCATCCTCCCCAGATTGCCATCTCTAACGGGGGATTTTCCCCACACTGCATAGTGGATTGCTGGCTCTGGAGAACAGCTGGATGTCCTTAACTAATTCTGTGTGTCCCATAACAGGATACCTGCCAAAGCTGAAGGCTAATCTTCAGTTCTTCTGCCTTAATCACCAGCATGGTTCCTTTGTTCTTTTTCCCCCTCATCCTAAGAGTTGAGCAGTAAAAGCTTGTGAAAATTGAATTGAAATGAGGAATCTTCAGACAATGTTAACACACCAACAAAGTTGTATTAGGATAGTTGCACCATTACAGGAAGGAATCTGCAGCTTTAGCTGTCTTCACCAAAGAGGTATAACTGAAGTTCAGGAAAGCATAAATAATTGGCTGTTTTTTCCAAAAGGAAAATGTTGGTGTTCTGTTATTATGTCTGTGGTTAGGTAAGTCAGCAACAGAGCTGGCTTTCCTTCCAGTTTGGGAATCTGGCAGTCAGACATGGAACACTTTGGAAAGAGGTACTGGCTGCTCTGGGTTGTGCAATGACTTTTTGCCTACGTTTGAGTTTTCTGATGTTTTTTGATATTTTCCTTGAATAGTTAAATTTCCTGTCTCTGTTTGGGTTTAGTGCCAGTGTGTGGAGCACGTCTTTCAGTCTGTAGACAGATGAGTTTTAGTGAAGCAGGTGGTGGTATTTACCTCTTCTTTTTTTGTCTGTGAGTACATAGCCCATGTATCTCAGCTTTTAGAGAGACCTTGTGTGTAATGAGATTCAGAATGAGAATAACCATAAATGGTGAAGTTTTGGTACATTAAGAAGCCTTGAGGGGTAGATTTGAACAAGGGATCACAGAATCACTATTTGTATTTTAATTCCTGAGGCTAAGCTTTTATATAGCCCTTAAGGTGGACAACAGCAGACAAAGGCTCTTCTAAGAACCTGTTGGAGCCATGTTAGGTACATATCCCAGCCTTCTGTAAGCCCTTACTTGCTGGTGTAACTGTAAAGGAATATTTGAATCATCAAAAATAAAGTAATAGTCTGTTGGAGATTGTTGTAGAACTACAGTTTAAACTTTTCTATTTAAATATAGCTGTTTCTCTTGGGAAATGATCTAAGGCAAGTTTTTTTAATAACAAAATGTAGCTTTTGTTGGGGTTGTTTTGCAGCTTCTTTTTGTGAAATATGGCCTCAATTTCTTTAAGAAAATCAAATAAGTTAAGGGCCTTATTTCTGTGAATGTTACATGGCTCACTGTCGTGCTTCCACATCCCAGGAGTGTTTCTCAGGAGCTGTCAGAGACGATCCTCACCATGGTAGCAAACTGCAGTAATGTCATGAACAAGGCTCGGCAGCCCCCGCCTGGAGTCATGCCCAAAGGACGCCCGCCCAGCGCCAGCAGCTTGGATGCCATCTCTCCTGTGCAGGTAGAACAATCACGTGCTGTTGATTTAGTGCTAGTTCTGCTGTGCTAGTTGAGCTCTTTCTGCAGGACTAAGTCAAACATCATCTGGCTCACGTAGTTTTGTGCTTGCATGTCTTGATGGCTTGCTTGTAACTAGAGAATAATGTCCAAGGGATGTAGTTCAGAACTGTCTTTCACTTCACTGATGTCTGTAAGAAGTAACTGTGAAGTATTACAGGATGGGAGCACTGAGGAGGGACAGATATTTGGTTTACTTTAAATAACTGAGGCTTTCTTTTAAAGTGCTAAAATTTACTAGGACTTCTGAGAATTAAGCACTGCCTTTGAACCTGATGTGTCTTGTTTGTAGCTTCACGGGCCAAGCCACAGTGCTAGAGCATAAGGACTTGTTATAACTGGGGCTCTTCAGCTCTCAACTGAACTGCTCTTTTAAAAACAAGGTACATTTCAGTTAATCCCTGCCACTCATCATCCCTTCCTCCTCTGGGAGCAACACATTACAGACAGGTTTTGCTTCTAGCAGTTACATTCAATGGCAGATTTTTAACTGGTGAAAAGTATTTCACATTAAATAGTGACAATTCAGCATTTAAGAATGACTGAATTGTCAGTAGATTATGTAAAGTAATGCAGAGAGTGTTTTTCTCGTGACTTGTTGCTTCATTGAAGTTGTTCATCAGATGTACCAAATACCTTGGCAACCTGCTACAAATAACTCATATGAACAAACAGCAGCGACTTTTACTCTGGAGTCAAGTTGTCCTCTGGGTAGATAATACCATTTTCTGCTGTTCCTAGTCAGTTCCTTAACTTACTGCTTTGGCAGACTGTATTGTGCCTTCCCTCCTATTCATAAACCAGGTCTTAATGGTTTTTACTGTAGACTTCATTCAGGTATTTAGCTGTGAAAAGTTGGCATAGTAGGGTCCTTCAGACAGTCAAAAATGCTCCTAAGTTTGAAATGAAACAGATTTCGAAGTCTTGAGGTGGGGTCTGAGGTTGCAAACTGCAGAGCCTAAACGAGTACAAAAATCTGCGAGTAGAAGTAAATGCTACTTACTGTTAGCATTTACTGTTTCGTTACACTCAGCTGCAGACTGTGGAACAATCAGGCTTTCTGTAGAGCCTGTGAGAGAATAGGATTTCATGGGATTGCAGAAGAAAAATAAAGAGTGCATTCTGTAGACAAACTAATCTTTTGGGGTGATCTGGATGACTTCAGAATTTACAGTAACCATGCAGAAGAGCTTTTCTCAGAAATGTTTTGATACGTAGCTGTCTTTGTACAAAACATGCCAAAAGTCATCTGGATTGTGGTTTATGGATGTCTGTATAATCTTCCTTTCTTCATTCAGATCGACTCGCTTGCAGGAATGGCCTCTCTTAGTTTAGGTGGCTCGGCTGCTCCGCACACCCAGAGCATGCAAGGCTTCCCTCCAAACCTGGGCTCTGCATTCAGTACTCCTCAGTCACCAGCAAAAGCATTCCCACCTCTTTCCACCCAAAACCAGACAACCGGTTTCAGTGGCATTGGAGGACTTTCCTCACAGCTTCCAGGTACTGCTCTTCGGGTGGAGTGGCTTGTTTTTGACACGGCACAGCTAAGACACTGTTGTTGCTGTGGTTGGAAATACTGAATGTGACGGCCCACCCCTTAAGGGAGGGTTGGGTGCTTCCTTCCCTTTAAGGGTGGGAAGTCACACTGGACAAACAGCTGTGTCATAGGAACAGGAGTTACAGTCTGATATGGAGTGAGGAATCCTCACTCCTGGGTCATTGCTGAAACAGCACTTGGGAGTGTTGGAGCTGCAACGGGTAAAAGGTTTGAGTCAAGAGGATGAGTGTTTTGACAAATATAGCAGCCTTATTTTAGGCTGGGACAGAGATGGAGAGCTGCTTATGTTAAAACTGCTTGATATTAGACAGCAATGAGGCTGTAAAGCTCTTGAGTTCTTGGAAATGATAATTGTAGGAGGAGTGGTAAGTGGGTACTGTGAGGGTGCAACTGAGATGGCCAATGGCTTGTTTTCAGTAAGTGGTCTTACTACAGCTTTGCTCTTCAGTAGGTGGTCTTACTACGGGTAGCCTGAGTGGTATAGGAACTGGAGCCCTGGGCCTTCCTGCAGTGAACAATGACCCATTCGTGCAAAGGAAGCTGAGCACGTCTGGACTGAACCAGCCTACATTCCAGCAGAGTAAGATGAAACCTTGTAAGTGGTAGTGTTGTCTGTGGCTGTGAAGTGTGACTGTGGTCTGCAGTTAATCTGTGTATCCTTCAGGGGAAGCTTGGATCTGTAGGTGGTAAATGTTGGAAGTGTGGCTCTTGTATTATTATATTAGTCTGAAAAAGGTGCTTCTAAACATGTATCCTAATAGCTTGCCAAATGTCTGGAGGAGGGGGGTGTTAAAAAGAGCCCGTTGGCATAAAAACATAATGTGTTATGGATTTGCATGAATAGTGTGTTTCTGTCCTTTTTCTGCTGTGCTGTGTTTTGAACAAAAGTGTTGTCCTGCTCTTGGCAGAGAATTGTATGTGCGTGGTACCAGGGTGGTTTTTGTTTTGTTTGTAACAAGGTTAAACCTGGGTAAGGAACTGTTGCAGCAGAGAACTTGACAGGTGAAGCAGTGAAAGAGACTGCAACATTGGATACAACTAAGACAAAAAGCTGTTGGAAAGATAGTTTTTGAAAGGAATAATCTGGTTCTTAACACTAAGCCATTATCCTTAACTCATTTATGCCTCTGCAGCATGCTCACAGTGAGATGCTGAAGCAGTCAAATGGTCAGGAAGCACAGCCATATGCTAAACCTTCCACGTTGCTGTTACAGAGGAGCCATATGCAATAACAGTAGTTACCTAACTCTACAGATGTACAGTGGAGGTGGCTGTAATCACCATTGGTTTATATTCTGGGTCTTGAGCGTTCAGTAGAAACTTCTTGGAAGCTCACTGGCTGGCCTGAAAGTTTGTGTGCAAGTTTGTGTGCATGTTAGTGTTGTGTAGCATGCTTTATTCTAGACTGTTCTGCATTCAGTTATTTAGTTGTCAGCTAAGGTTAGCTTGGGATGCACTGGGTTCTAGGAGTAGAGCACTGTGAGGTTAGTGCTGTCTTAGGATATAGTTTTTTTTTTAATAAATACAGCATATTGAAAACAGATTTTTAAATAGCAATTCCTGTCTACTGGGAAGGTTACTCTTCAGAAGAACCAGCAGTTCTGTATAGATTGGTGGAAGAGTTGAAAAACACTAGGTGAAATCCTGACTGTCTGAAGTTGTCCTGATACCTGTTCCTTTTTTAACAGCTGACTTATCTCAGGTGTGGCCAGAGGCTAATCAGCACTTTAGCAAAGAAATAGATGATGAGGCAAACAGCTACTTCCAGCGTATTTACAACCATCCACCACACCCAACCATGTCTGTGGATGAGGTGAGTTCCCTTCTGTAGCAGTTACAGCATGTGTCCAGAGACTTGCAATAAAGTGGATTGTAATTATTCCTTCATGTATTACTTTTAGTGGGAAATAATAAAGGGCTCGTGGTGGATGCTTGCAGCATTGCTTTCTTGCTTGGTTGAAGTTGTTTTCACAGTGAACTTGTAGTTGTTCATTACATTCAGCTTTCACTTGTCTGGATTGAAGACTTCAGATGTCTAATTAACACTCCCAGAATGCTGCTAAGTGGGAAGGATTCTATGTGGTGTGGAAGCTTTTTTGTTGAAAATAAGTGCTAAAGAGTGCCTTTAAATAGTCTGTATAAATTACCTTAAATGTATTTGGTTTTAAACTATGTAAAAATGACTGCAAGATCCAGATATATAAAAGTGTCCCAAGCTCTACCTTCTGAGCTTTAGATAATTATTTTTGTTAGTCTCTATGAGAGTAATTATTGGTCTGATGTACTTACTCTTTGAAGTACTTCAAATTTACTTTAATATATTTGCACAGTTATAAATTATGGAAGACACAACATTAATTTTAATTTTTCTAATTTGGAAGTAATGGCGTAGGCGGTCACAAAAAAGTTTTGTGTGAAGACAGTTGCTTAAAAGAGAGCTGAAGTCTGAAGAGGAAGCTGGTTGTAGTGATGTAGTGTCTGTCTGCTGTCTAAAATAAGGCAGTTACATTGTTGTTGTGGTAGCACAATGTATCTTAGTAGTTGCAAACACTCATGAAACATGAACGTGGGAAAGGGCTGAAATAAAGCAAATCTGTTGGTAACAATTTCCATCTTCTTTGCAGGTCTTGGAAATGCTGCAGAGGTTTAAGGACTCCAACATTAAACGGGAACGAGAAGTGTTTAACTGTATGCTGAGGAACTTGTTTGAGGAATATCGTTTCTTTCCCCAGTACCCAGATAAAGAGCTGCACATAACAGCCTGTCTCTTCGGGGGCATCATAGAGAAAGGACTGGTTACTTACATGGCATTGGGCCTGGCCCTGCGCTATGTTCTTGAAGCCTTACGAAAGCCTTTTGCATCCAAAATGTACTATTTTGGTATTGCTGCACTAGATAGATTTAAAAATAGGTGAGTGTGGGTTTGGTACGCTTCTTGCAGTGCCTGTATTGTCTTGTGAACCTTGAACCTGCCCTAATCGTGCAGTACAAGATTGCACAGCTCAGCTTTGGGATTGATTCAAAGATACACTGATTTGAAACAAAATGTGTGAATGTGCTAGTTAAAGGGTAACCTTTCTAAATCAAAATGTTCAGTGTGATACCTGTAGAAATGTGGGACAAACTGAGAGCTGAAACGACTTATACTCTGTAAAAATCAGTGAAGTGTTGAGTTACATGAAGAAACTAACAGCTTGTTAGACATGAGGTGAACGTAATTACTCTTCACAGGTGCTTTCCAGTGGAGTGCCATTTGCACTGTTCATTACTGAAGGACTGACTGAGAGCTGAGCTCTAGAACTTTGCTTTTACACAGAAAAGTATGGCTAAATAATCTCAGAAAAAGTTATTTTCTCAAAACTTCTTATGAAGTGCATATAGAGAAGATTCTGTATGTGAGGTGTGCTCTGGTTTGCTGTTTAAATGCACTGAACCAGACTACAAATAACTTATCCAGTAATCTTGTTGCAAACACTGGATATAAATGCAATTGTGTATTAGGTCAGAAGTATAGAGATGTAGGAAAAGATGAGCTGCTGTGAATAAATCTTGTGCTTTCATGTTAAATTAATTCATTCAAAATAGATTTTGCAGCAAAAAATATTTTGTAGGAAACGCTTTGTTTGTGGCACAACTGCTGTAAGGAGTCCAGAAGTAATTCTGTGGTGCAGTATGGGAATGACATATCTGATAGTTGTTTCTCTCTAATACTGTTTGTGATGTGGGCTTATGCTTCTGACTAATGCACGTTTTGTCTTACAGATTGAAGGACTATCCCCAGTATTGTCAGCACTTGGCTTCTATTAGTCACTTTATACAGTTCCCCCATCATTTACAGGAGGTGAGTGTGTCTGTAAGCAACACTAACTTTCTATGATATTAAATTCTTTAGAGCAAATTTCTGTTTTCCTTTGGAAAAGCTGTCTCATCTGTGGTGGTTTTAGACCACGTTACATCCACAGAATCAAATGCCTTTTCTTAAAGATTTTGCTCTGGGGTAGGGTAGGCAGGTGAAGGTGCCTTTCCTGCTTCCATAAATCTGTTTGGGTTGTTTATGTTGAAGCAGCTACCTGAATATAACTGCATAATCAACCAATGCATGCATGTCCATGCATGAAGGTTTTAAAGTGCCCCAGTGTACTCATATTCCAGTCCCTTAAAGATTTGGAGTTTTAGTCTAAAATAGAGGTCATTTAGCTGGCTTTATACAGTTTCATACTTCGACCTGATAAAATAATCCAGGAAAAATTTCTTTCCTGAAGGTCTGAGAGCCATGGGAATACTGTGTCCAAAACAGTGTTCATCACATGGTGTCTGCCTTGAATGTGCTTTTATTGGTAGAAATGCAGAAAAACTGTTCCCAGTGGCAGAGCTTAAGAGCATGAGCTAAATAAGGAAAAATGTTTGGCTCTACTATTAAGGTAGAGGCTCACACCCAAAGCTGCAAAGTCCAGTAGCAGTCTTGATTTCACTAACAGCTTTCAGACTGCACCTCTTAAATGACAGTCTGATGTTTCTGGTTTCTGGGGAAATGTATAGCAGTGGGGAAGAAACTAATTTTCTACTATGGAATTGTTTCAGAGTTGGGTAAGTGTAAAAGTTGTCTATTTCTGAACTGTGGTTTTGCTTATTAATGGTGAGCTGCAGGCTATCTAGCTGTTGGAGTCCTTGCAGAAGACTTCTTACCTGCTTTGTAGCCTACTTCTTGATATTCACACATTGTTCTTAGGCTCTTTCTCCTCTTTTGTTCTGCTGTTCTAGGCTTGGAGGGATAGGGATGGAGTTTTTTAGGTAGTGCTCTGTAAAATATTAAGCATGTTAGGTCTTGTGATGCTTGACATCAGTTTGTTGAGGCCAGAGGTAGAGCTTGAGGCTCCTCTGCAGTAAGAAAGTCCATAGTGACAGGATGTGCATTATCAGGGCATACAGTTGTATTTAGAGATTCCTTTATGGCAAGACTGTCACATATTGTGATGTTCATTGGCAAACCGTTATAGTGCTCATGCTGAAAACCAGCCTGTGATTGTGTTGCTGCATGTGAAATTTTTTGTGCTTGTTCTCCCTATTTTAGTACATAGAATATGGACAGCAATCCAGAGATCCTCCTGTGAAGATGCAGGGTTCAATCACCACCCCTGGAAGTATTGCACTTGCCCAGGCTCAGGCCCAGGCCCAGGTTCCAGCAAAAGCTCCTCTTGCTGGCCAAGTCAGCACTATAGTGACCACCTCAACCACCACCACCGTTGCAAAAACCATTACCATCACCCGACCTACTGGAGTCAGCTTCAAGAAAGATGTGCCGGTAAGCGTTGTGTCATTGTGCCCTTCCCAGAGGGGCAGATGCTGCTCTGGACTAAGTACATACAGACAGAATCTGCTTTCATTTGTGTACTACAGGTTTTCAAACTGCGATCCTTATTTTTGATTTAAAACATACAACCTTTTAAAGTATGGCTCACATTTTTGCAGAGAGAAGGCGTTTTTCATCATCAAACTACCCAGTTACTTTGGGGTCGAGTTGAAATGTGTTCTTGAGGCTGTAATTATAAAGACAATTACAGAAGTATCATTTCTGTTAATGACTTGCAACGGGACTCTTAAAATAGTTGGCAGCTGCTATTCTGCTTGGGACTTAAGAACACTTTACACATCTGACACAGCTCTAACTGCATTAGGTTTTTCATGTCTTTGGTAACTTGTGTAAACAACTCTGAAGCTTGTCAGAGTTATGACAGGGTTGGTGGATAGATGGAATTGGCTATTTCACAGAAAGCTTTGGGGCACTCTTGGTCCCATGTGGATGCTGAGGATGGGCAGTGCTGTTTTGTGTGATGGCTGATGCACTGGAAAGTTGAGCCTGTCTTTCTGCCCGGGACTGTCTTTGAATATGTCTTTGTAGAGGAGGCAAAAGCCAAACACAGCTGAAAGTGTGAACACAGTTGGGGGGACAGTAGCTATTAATGTCTTTCACACCTGATTACATCATGTAGAAACGTGTTACTTTGAGGTGTTTGATTTCCCATTTAAACTCCAGTCAGGATTGATACTGAAAACTGTCGCCTTTTCCCTTAATTGCAATGTACCAGGTGCTAAACCCTGGGGTCCAGACCTGCAGCTGTAGGGACCAGGGTCACCTTCTGTTGACTTAAGCTGGCAACTCAGAATGAGAACCTGGTCTCAGAATGAACCTCTGGGATTTCTCCTTCCCAAATCAGCACTGAAGTGCTCCTGGAGACTCCCTGCTGTGCTAAGTGCTGCTCACTATTGTGTTGTGATTTTTCTCCCAGCTATAATTGTACAGAAGCTTAAAGGCCTAAAGGGTGCCATTGCAGTCGCACCTATTTTATGTGCATGTAGAGGCTTTTTCTGCAGCAGCATTCTTCTGTTTAGTATTGATCATCATTTTTAGAATAAAAAAATCACTTGGCTCCTTCAGAGTGCTGCTGAAAATGCATCTGAGACAGTAGATGTCCCCTGATAAAGCTCAATTCTATTTTTTGCTTGATAGAGCAAAACTTTATTTTGATGTCACCTCTAGGTATTGTTTATGCTTAACTTCTTGTTCTCCCTCCAGCCTTCCATCAATACTACCAACATTGATACGCTGTTAGTAGCAACAGATCAAACAGAGAGGATTGTGGAACCACCAGAGAATGTCCAGGAAAAAATTGCTTTCATCTTCAATAATCTGTCTCAGTCAAATATGACACAGAAGGCAAGTATGAAAGAATGCTAGTAAAAATAATTTTTATACGCTTAATCCTTTTTTATATAGTCATTTTTAAGTGTGGGCTGATGATACTTCTACAAAATTCTAACTTGAAAAACTTCAGGAGGGAGCACACTGTAAAGAAATTATAGTTTCCAGCACTTTCTGCTGAAACATCTCTGGAGAAAATTTTCCAGGGAAAGGGAGAGATGGGTAGAAGATACCTGTTCTTAATCTTAAATAAACATTCACATCATAAATGGACTGGGTACCATTAGATGTTGCAAGGTTAAGCTCTGGTATTCAGAAATTAAGGGAATTTTTCTGAGCTAGTTGAGGTGTACAGTCCTGCTGCCACCTGTGCTGTTGTCTTGTGGATGGATGGCTTGAACTTGTAAGGTGATAACATTTATTTCCAGTTGTCTGGTAAAAAGCTGGGAAGTGTAGGAGTGGTGAATTGTTATGCCTTGCTGATTTCATGCTTGAGTCCTTACTGGTTGACCAGATTTTTGGATAATGAGGCACTGATTTCAAATACTTAGTGTTTTGTAGAAAAACAACCTTAGTGTTAGAAGCAGTTGACTGACCATAAAGTGTATGTTGGTCAGAGCTGACCCCGAAGGTTTTGATTATCTTCTCATCTGTTCTGTGCTGTGCTTTGTCTTTGGTTTGAGCACAGGTGGAAGAATTGAAGGAAACGGTGAAAGAAGAGTTCATGCCTTGGGTATCACAGTATCTTGTGATGAAAAGAGTCAGTATTGAGCCTAACTTTCACAGCTTGTATTCAAACTTTCTTGACACGCTTAAGAATCCAGAGTTTAATAAAATGGTTCTGAATGAAACCTACAGAAATATCAAGGTGAGTAGTGCAAGTTTTCTAAAGGCAGCACAGGAATGTGCTCTTCTCCTCATGCTCTTTGTTTGTGTAATGCTGATTCTCAAATATAGAATATAATTCAAAAATACTCTTTCTAGCTTACCATTAAACTTACAGATTATCTTAGCTAGGATTCTTTTCAGTTAGGAATGTATGAAAGACTTAAATTGTGTAACAGGAGGGCAAATTTGCATTTGAATTAATTTATGTAGGTGGACTTCAAATTTATGTGAGGTTTGCAAATTACAACCCAGGGGAAAATTGTTTGTGGTCCAGTTGTTTTCTGTGGAGGAAAGTGCAAAGATAAAAAATGTCACTCTGCTCTTTTGGCCCAAGAGGAATGGGGGGGAAAATTGTGTGTTTAGAAAATGGAGGTGTAAAAGCCAAAATTTATTTGATTGCTAAGATAATATGGATGGGAGGAGGAAGCAATCGCCCAGAAGTGATGACCAGATGAAACAAGTTTGTAAAGAATGCACTATTTTTAAACCTGTTGGTGGAATTTCCTGACCACCATGGGTTACGCTGTAGTGCAAAAGCATCTCCTGGCTCTTGAGAATACAGCTGACCCTGCTCTGTTCAGCTGATGCTCCTCTGGAGTTAAGGAACAGAACTAACAGCAGAATACTTGTTTTATGATTTATGACACGATTTATGTTTTGACATGACAATGAGATGGTTTCCCTGGAAGGTTAAACTGTAGCCTTCAGGTCTGTGATGAGGCATTAAGAGGAAGCACAAATTACACTCAGCTATGCGAGTGGTTGTAACAGTCTCAACAGAGTAAATGGTAAGGTCTGGGAAAACATAACCCTCTTTTTTGATCATTTTAAAGAAAGGAATTCTGTAGTCGTTACAGTGCAGATCTACAGGGTGCTGCCTTGAAGTGAAAGCTGTTCAAGTATCTTTGTAATGTGACTGAAGCTCAGAACTTAATGTTCTAAAACTTTGCCTTCATTCAGATCAGCTGCTGGATTTGGAGTCTGGTTATCTTCTGCTTGTTGCTCGAGATGCTTTTTTTTATTCTTTGTTAGGTGCTATTGACATCAGATAAAGCTGCAGCCAACTTCTCAGACCGTTCCTTGTTAAAGAACCTTGGTCACTGGCTGGGAATGATAACGATGGCTAAAAATAAGCCCATCTTGCACACGGTGAGCTTCTGTCTTTGTAGGTTGCCTTGGCATGAATTGGCATGCTGTTATGCAGCAGCATAGGCTATTTGGGAAATCTTACCACCTTTCTGGTGCCTCTTTTATGTGCCAAGTACAAAGTATGACTCCAGAGTTGGTTATTTAACACTTCTAAATATTTTTTTTATATCAGAAAAGTTAGTAGCTAAATTTATTTTGGCAAAAGCTTGTTAATCCATGTAAAAATGTAGATGTATAAATCTTTGTTCAAAAAGTAATTGCTGCTTAGCAGTCTGTAAAATTCAAGGGCTGTCTCGACTCAGCCTTGCCTGCATCTGAAAAGGAAGCAGTGTATTAGTGGAATTGTGCAGTGTGTTTGCTGTTTTCTCTACCCTCATTCCCACTTCAATTGTTTTTCAGGATTTGGATGTGAAGTCACTACTACTGGAAGCATATGTTAAGGGACAGCAAGAGTTGCTTTATGTAGTGCCATTTGTTGCCAAAGTCTTAGAATCCAGTGTCAGGAGTGTGGTAAGTGTCCTTGTACAGACAGAGTTAATGCTCAAATGGCAAAATATTGCAGGAAGTAATCAGCTTTTGTCACAAAATGAAAACTAATTGAATTCAGTGGAGAGAAAGAAAAGGGATACAAAAGCATAAAGTCAAGAGTTTTATGTGGAGGGAAGGTACATGGCCATGCATTTTTAATAGGTGGTGTTAGCTGAAATGTACTGTGGTATCCCTGATCAGAACTCCATTGAGAAATGGAAGGATGCCATTGAAGAGGTTCTAGGATACATTTATTCCTAGTTTGTTGTTTTTTTCTTCTCCCACCCACTTTGATCCTGATCAGCTTCTCAGTTCTGCTTGACATAGAATTGATCTTTCAAGAAGGACCAGGTCATTGTGCTTCCGGTTGTTCACTTAAGTTCCTCATGTATTTCTAGTTGTACTGAATTACTGGAATAATTGTTACTAAAATACTAAACTTTACTCTAATCACAGCTGTACAAAGGTCTCCACGGCTGTATGCACATATAGCTGCTTGTGTTTCAAACATTTCCAGTCATAAATTATCCAGATGATTCAAGAAGTTTCTGTAATCCTGCTCTTTTTTCTCTTGTAGGTCTTCAGACCTCCAAACCCATGGACAATGGCCATTATGAATGTTTTAGCTGAGCTACATCAGGAACATGACCTAAAAGTAAATTACTGGATTTTTTTCTGTAACTTCTGAGTGTAAGGTTTTATTGACGTACTACTCAAGAAAGATGTTGTGAAGGACTAAGCAGTCTTCCTCACTGCTTTAGCGTGGGGAGATTGCTTGGGAATTGCTTAATTTGATAGAACTTGGATGAAACTCTTCTCCATGAGGTCAGCATCAATATATTTGACTAATCCTCAGTCATGAGTCTCTGAAAGGGGTGGCATTAGAATGGGGAGTTTGGGAGTCAGGTGGCTCAGTAAATGTTTGGGGTATTTTTCTTGTGACATGACCTAAACTAGAGTTGTTTTGCAGTTGAATCTGAAGTTTGAGATTGAGGTGCTCTGCAAGAATCTTGCACTAGACATCAATGAGCTGAAACCTGGAAGTCTCCTGAAAGATAAGGATCGTCTGAAAAACCTGGATGAGCAGCTGTCTGCTCCAAAGAAGGATGTGAAGCAGCCAGAAGAGCTACCACCCATCACAACAACCAGTGAGTACATCTCATAGAATCCAGAACCACTCTGTTAAAGTTCAAGTAAAACAGGTTTTGCTATCACAAAATAAAATTTGAAGCTACATATGCTATTGTAATATTCCACGTAGTGCTTGGAACTACGTGGGTAGTTTTGTAAGAAATAGGTCTACAGAGTTTAGAGATGGGAAGGGAATGGAAGCCATCATGAGGACTAATTCTGTATAATGTTTGTGTTGCTACTCCTTAGACTCCCTCCTATTAACAATAGACCAGGTGCTAAAACTGTCATAATAAACAGCTCTCTTAAAATGTACTGAAGCGACTTTGGTACTAATTATTAGGCAAATGGAGAATGAAGGTTGCTTGGTAAGTTTAGGAAGTTTCATGATCAAACTGCAAACCTTTTCTTTCTACGTTGTTTCCTGGTTTAAATGAGAATTATATACTTGTTTTATAAGCAGTTGCTTTTCACTGTGGTTTCATAGTGTCTCAATACAAACATACTTGTGTTCTGCAGCTGCTTCTACAACTCCAGCTACCAGCACCACTTGTACAGCCACGGTTCCTCCACAGCCCCAGTACAGTTATCATGACATCAATGTCTATTCTTTAGGAGGGCTGGCTCCACACATTACCTTAAATCCAACGGTAAGTTTTAGAGCTGATTTAGTTTGCTGAAAGAATTCTTACAGCCGGGATTGATGCAGATCTCAACTGGTGCGAGCTATCAGGACTTCAGTGTAAAAGGAGCCTCTGTGCTCCTTTTGTCCAGTTAGCAGCTCAACTCTTAAGTCAATCTTTGCATTGTTACTCAGCTGCAACTTGGTTAGAAAAGTAATACTTTGTTCCGGTTTCAGATTTATCAAATACTGTAGCAGCTGCATGGGGAACATGGGAGTACTGCACGAGCTATGACAGTACACTTATGAGTCGTTGAGAAAATGCAGGTGTGATGGGTAGGTGGGATTCCAGTGTACCTTATTCTCTGACCTTTCCTAATGCCCTGCAGATTCCGCTGTTCCAAGCACACCCGCAGCTGAAGCAGTGTGTGCGGCAGGCGATCGAGCGTGCAGTGCAGGACCTCGTCCATCCGGTGGTGGACAGATCCATCAAGATTGCCATGACCACCTGTGAGCAGATCGTCAGGAAGGACTTCGCCCTGGACTCGGAGGAGTCCCGGATGCGTGTGGCTGCTCACCACATGATGAGGAACCTGACTGCTGGCATGGCCATGATTACCTGCAGGGAGCCTTTGCTCATGAGCATAGCTACCAACTTGAAAAATAGCTTCGCTACTGCGCTGAGGGTAAGAGCCCCATCATTTGGACTTTATATCCAACTTATGGCACTGTAGATGTCCAGCATTACTAAATCAATTCTCTGCAATGTAGACTTGTTAGTTAATTGTGTGGCTTAACTAGCATGGGGATGAATTTACTGGGTAAAAGTTTTGTCTCTTGTGGAATCACAGTGGAAAAAAGTGTTGTGATTCCAGGTCAAACACCCTTAAACTGAGATGGTAGATCTTACTAAATGGCACACAAACTTCCTGACTATCTTTTTATTCCACCCAGTGTTCTCTCTAGTTTAACCACATCATGGAAGCCTTGGAGGCTTGAACTTTCTGCAGGGTTTGAGGCAGAAAAGCTAAAGTGGGGGACTGAATTGATTTTGGTGATATCTTGGATTGTTTGAGCATGCATGCTCCAGGCAGATTTTATTTACTTGTGCTGTAAGCAGATAGGTTTAGACTCTTCTGCACAGCTTGTGAATTCATTGAGTTTTCTAGAGGCTATTATCAGGTCTCTTAATGAAGAAAGTTTGAGCTAAACAGTGTGGACCAGCCTGTGAACTCCTGACCACAACAGCAGCTGCTACCCAGAATTCTTGCCATCAGTGTCAGCAACAGGCACAAGAGCATAAGGATCTTGGAAAGATCAAGACACAGATGTACTTTCAGCAATTAGAAATTAATCAGTTTTTTTATCCCTGAAGACATATGACATTGGTACAAATCGAGTTTTAATCCAAGGAAGTTTTTAAAGGGATAATTGTAGAAAACATTTTGTTGCAGAAAAGGCTCTGTATGAGGCATCTCAAAATTCTTATCTGGCTTACTGTTATGAAGTGGTTTAACAGAGATAGTATAATTTTCAGGAATTAATGGAAGAGCTCTTTGCAGACAATGAAGTCCAAGTAGATGGGACAGGCTGCCTTTATAGATGTATTCCATTTTAAGTGGAAGTTGCTGCTTTGCACCCTGGAAAATAAGTACATCTGTTCAGGGTTCTCATAAAGCACATTCTGGGAAGGAAGGAAGAAAATCTGACTCCTTATCAGAAAAGGAACCCACTGAAAAAGGCTTAGGACTGCTCTTTTGTGCTGTTAGTGGTGCACTTTTATATCTTCCAATTACAACCTAGGAAGTAGAAAAACTTCTACTGAGATGCAAAGTCTTCCTTGCATTAGCATGACTGTGTCTGTCTATCTAAAGCAGGCCTTTATTTCTGTGCCCTGGAGATGGGTAGGTGGAGAAGATGGAGAACTCCTGCTGTTTTGTTCCTTGTTGAAAGTCTTTACTCTCATCTTGCCTACATGTTTTATTCAAAGCTATGCAAAATTAAATTTAATATTGTATATTCTATGGGAAGGGAGTGTGATCCTAAGAGCATTCCTTTTTATTGCTGGTGTTCTGTATAAGCAGTAGTGCAGATTTTAAGGCTGGCTATATACAGGGAAATATTACTTTCTTCACTGATTATTGTGATTTTCAATAGGCAGCCTCCCCACAGCAGAGGGACATGATGGAGCAGGCAGCTGCCCAGTTAGCGCAGGATAACTGTGAGCTTGCCTGCTGCTTTATCCAGAAGACAGCTGTGGAAAAGGCAGGCCCTGAGATGGACAAGAGGCTGGCAACTGTGAGTATGGGACTGTTGAAGAAGTATCCTATGCCCTCGTACTCATCCAGATGGGTGTCTAAAATGCAGTGTGGTGTTTGTGTTTTTGGCAGGAATTTGAGCTCAGAAAGCATGCGAGGCAAGAGGGGCGTCGCTACTGCGATCCTGTTGTGTTAACGTACCAGGCTGAGCGGATGCCAGAACAGATCAGGTTGAAGGTGAGTTCTGTTCTGATGCTGCTCTTCTCTCCCTCCTGATAAGGAAGAGTGGAAGGCACAGTGTCAGCTGAGTATTCGTATATTGTTAGTCTTGCCTTACAGTGCAGCTGCTCTGTTATTTTGATTAGTAAGGAAACACATAAATACATTATTCCAAATTGAGTATTTATATAATTTTCTCAATTCCTTGCGTCTCTATTTCTGTGCATTTCCTCTCACTGTTTTGTTGTCTTTATACTTTTAATTTTCTTTTGTCTCCTTTCTATTTTCTTCCATTAAAGGACATGTACCACATGCTTTCAGCAGAGCACTTCTCAGTATTCAGTTATTTCTGTTTCTGGGAATATGAGTTTCATTTTTAGAGCAAAATCCCCCTCTTAGGAGGTGTGGAAGGAGAGATAGGACCTCAGTGCAGAGCAGTTGAATCCTACTCGATGTCTAGGCCACTTTGTTTAGGAGTAGCTACACAAGCTGCCCTCAGTTTTTACTGCCTCAGTCCTATCAATGAGTTAAATGCTTGTTCCTTTCTTGCAAAGGTTGGAGGTGTGGACCCAAAACAGCTGGCTGTTTATGAAGAGTTTGCACGAAACGTCCCTGGCTTCTTGCCCACCAATGACTTAACTCAGCCTACAGGATTCTTGGCTCAGCCTATGAAGGTAGGGGTTTCTGAATTAATCAGCTTGAGAGTACTACAGCAGTTTTGAAGACTGTTGCAGAAGTTGTGGTTTTGTTAGGATTCATAAGAGTTAAGTGTTTGTATTGTCGGGGGATAGTGGTTGAAAAAATGTTTGTTCTAAAGACAAAGTAATGGTAACATAAAACTTCCATCCAGTCTTGGGGATTTGTAACTCAAATTGGGACAAATTCTGCAGTTCAGGATTGCTACACGTAGTTTTAATTGCAGTGAAACATTTTTTTCAAATCTCAGGTTACTTTTGAAGGTCATGGATGGCAGGTCTGAATTTTAAGATAATTAATAAGTTTTTGTATGCATACCTAAGGCCTTACTGACAGAACAAGAGGGAATAGCTTCAAACAGAAAGAGGACAGGTTTAGATTAGATGTTAGGAGGAACTTCTTCCCTGTGAGGGTGGTGAGGCACTGGAAGAGGTTATCTGAAGAAGCTATAGATGGCCCATCCTTGAAGTGTTCAAAGCCAGGTTGGGTGCAGCTTTGAGCAACCTGCTCCAGTGGAAGATGTCCCTGCCCATAGCAGGGCAGTTGAAACTGGTCTTTAAGATGGTCTTAAATGTCCTTCCAACCCAAACCATTCTGTGATCTGAAGGCAAAGAGCCAGTCAGTCAGTATTTTGAGTGTCACAGATGCAATCCTTACAAAAATCACTGATTCTCACTTTCTCTTAAGCAGCAAGCTTGGGCTACAGATGACGTAGCACAAATTTATGACAAATGTATGACAGAACTGGAGCAGCACCTGCAATCTATTCCACACACCCTGGCCATGAATCCTCAAGTTCAAGCACTGCGTAGCCTCTTGGAGGCAGTGGTAGTGGCTCGGAACTCCCGGGATGCTATTGCTGCTCTTGGACTACTGCAGAAGGTGAGTGTTGACAACTCGTCTCTGTAACAGCTTGCTTAGAAGTTATTACTCACCTAGCTCATGGATTGTCTTGCTGGTGACCTTGTTTCTTCATGCATCCTGTGGAACTTGCTTGGTGAACAGTATTGAACTGCTGTCTTTGGAAATCTGATTAACAGGATTGGGAGGGAGCCATTGTGTTCACATAGGGTTTTGTACACATGGTGTTGAGTCTGCTGTGGGAGAAGCAGGTGTACAGAATCCTGGGACTTAGTTTTGTTCAGATGTGGCAGGTAGAGAGCTGTTGCTGTCCAGAGTGGTCTGATTTTAGGATGATATGGGGGCTAAAAGGGTGTTTGAACTGCCCTTGTAGGTAGAATACTGAGCTGGATTTCTAGTGGCACACTTGGGGGTTCATTCTGCAGTAACTCATAAATGACTATGCATGGTGGGTTGACCCTGGCCAGCTGCCCAACACCCATCCAGCTGCTTCTTCTTTCTGCTTTTCTGCAGGACACAGAGAAAATGCAGGGAAGACCAGATGACATTTGTTCAGATTATGACAGTTTAATAGGGAAAATAAAGGCCATGTGCACAAAGGAAACTAAAATCTTGACTTCCCATCAGCAGGGAGATGTCCAGCTACTCCTCGCAAAGCAGGGCTTCAGCACATGTGACATTTGCTTGCAAAGGCAAACATTAGAACCATGAATGCTCTTTTTCATCTTCCTTTCCCTGAGCTTTTCTTGCTGAACATGATGTCATATGGTATAGAACATCCCTTTATTCAGTTTGGGTCAACTGTCCTGGCTGTGTTGCTTCCCAGCCTCTTGTCCATCCCCAGCCTACCCACTGGTGGAGGAAGCAGAGTGAGAAAGAAAAAGCCTTGATCCTGTGCTAGTGCTGCTCAGCAACTGGCAAAACTCTGGTGTGTTTTCAACACTGGTTCAGCACAAATCCAAAGCACAGTGCCATATGGGCTGCTTTAAAGCAAGTTAACTCCATCCCAGCCAGAATTTGTAGGCTGTACCAGTGGGAAGTGTTAGAGTGAGCTCTGTGATCTGAGTTGGCATCAGTGCTTGTGTAGTAGTGTAGAACAAGTGACAGACATAGAGAAAAATCCACTTGAGAATAGTGTAAGGATACTGAGCTGTCTGCATGAGGATCCAAGAACAGTGCCAAAACAAAATAACCAAAAGCTGGAGGGAGACTCTTTGTTCTTGTCTGCTAGTGCTTTTACCTGTTAAAGGATCCAGTCCTCACTAGAACTTGACCAAATAAATTGTGTTGCCCATGTAAAACTTATCCTCCACTTGCTGTAGACTAACACAGATACATCTCTGAGTGTTGCAGCTCTTTCTCTAAGGAAGCTGCTCACTTACCTCTGGCAGGTTCTGCAAATATTTTCTCAGGTAGTTTTCCATGAGCTGTATGCAGAATTGCTTGAGGAGGCATTGGCTTAGGGAGACTGCAGTACAAAGTAACACTGTTACTGTTGTCTGTCATGGTATTTGGGGCACATACAAGGCTAGTGGGGCATAGAGAGACCGGTGGGTTTGTTTCTGATAGTATAACTGTGTACAGTGCATGTATAGATGCCAAAGTAGTCTTACCAAGAGGTCAGCACAATTAAATTGATTTTTTCCCCCATATCTTCTGGTGATAACTCCTGCTGATGTAATGTGCAGAAGATTTGGAAGAGGACTGTTTTTTTCCTCTGCTAACAGGTTGCATCTATTCTAGGCTGTAGAGGGCTTGCTGGATGCCACCAGTGGGGCTGACGCTGACCTCCTGCTCCGCTACCGTGAGTGTCACCTGCTGGTGCTGAAGGCTCTGCAGGATGGCCGTGCCTATGGATCTCCATGGTGTAACAAACAAATCACTAGGTCAGTTACAAAGCTGCAAGAACACTGATGTAGCTTTGACCATCTTTTGGGAGTTCCTGTGCTACTCAGAATTCCCTGCCTGTTAATATTTTCCTTTGCTGCAATTTGGACAGACAAAAAATAACTAGCTTGTTTTGTCAAAATTAAGTAGATCTTCTGATAATGCTGGTTCATCCCAGAACATGATAGGAATCCTTAATGGAATTAAGCATTAGAGCGTGGTGTGGGCTTTTTTTTTCCCCCCTCATTTTGCAGAAAATATCTCTATGTCACAAACAATGTGACATAGCATATGTCTGCAGCACAAGCTTCAGCTAGGCAAATTTGCCATTTCATCCTTGGAAGAGACTTCTTATACTGAATAAACTGAAGCTCTTGAAGGGCTCTTGTGACCAGTTGTGCAGGGCAATAGATGCTTGAGTTTGACTGTTCAGAACTTCAACATTACCTAGAGAATGCTCTAGAAGGGGCTTCTTTTGAAGCAGGTAATGAATCACAGTGAATGTCACAGTTTCTGAAGTACTAGATTTGAGTTGTTTCACTTAAACTGTGTAATGTTGAAGTACACTTTTGTAAGAAGTCCAATTCTTCAGGTGCCTGATTGAATGCAGAGACGAGTACAAATACAACGTGGAAGCTGTGGAGCTGCTAATCCGCAATCACCTTGTTAACATGCAGCAATATGACCTTCACTTGGCTCAGGTAAAGAGAATCTGCTCTTTTAAAGGAGGAGGGATGCACTCACTCCACTGTAAGATCTATGGTTGAACTCATGTCTTTTTCATGTTGACAGTCCATGGAGAATGGCTTGAACTACATGGCTGTGGCATTTGCCATGCAGTTGGTAAAGATCTTGTTGGTGGATGAGAGAAGTGTTGCCCATGTAACAGAAGCAGATCTGTTTCACACCATTGAGACACTCATGAGAATTAATGCTCATTCCAGAGGAAACGCCCCGGAAGGGTGAGGCTATAGTATTGTGCAATATATTACTTTTTTGTGCTCATTTATGATTTGCATATTATATAGGCTATGTCTCATAAAATTCGATCGTACAGCTTTAAACTTTCCCTAAGGCTGCAATCCTTTCTTAGTTTCAACTGTCAATCTAGTGTAAACATGCTCATCTTAGTCAAAATAGAGGCAGCTGCAGCAGCATGTGAAACCGAATGCTTAAGCAAGAAAATCTCTCCGTGCACTATAGTCCAAAATTCTCTGCAACTGTGAGAAACTTGTTTGAATTCCGGCTTTATCTCAAATTTATGCAATATTCTTGCCCTTTTAAATCTTACATATTTAGATGTCAGTTTGTTAATTTCTTAATTGCAAACAATCCAGTTGGACTGTCCTTTCTGTTTAGAGTTTACAGAGCAATCCTCCAGCAGTCTCATATGGATTATGTGTCCACCAGCAAACTGCCCAAACCATTTGGGTAGCAAATGTTGCCACAACACTTGGAAATACCTGTGGGACTTACAGGCCTCCTGTTTGTAAGGTGGAAGCAGTTGTTGCTGGGTTTGAGAAAGACATGGATTAGAGCTTGGAGAACTTTGAATAGCTGTGAGAGCAACCAGCAGCTGGCTGATGGCAGTGGCTGCCATTACCAACACAGCTGCTGGTAGGATGTCACAAAACCAAAGTCCTTGCATCTGCAGTTGGCGTGGATAGACTGTTCACTGTATGGCTTGGCTTTCACTGCAGCCAGATCTAGTCAGGCCATTCAATACTGGCATCCCCCTGTCTGGGAGCATTTTAAGGCTCCTGAAGTCTACAGAAAGGAAGCTGCTGCTAGTCCCTGTGGTGTTTTGTTGCAGCACTCCACCGTACAAATTGGAGTGGAACTTCAAAGCTTATGTGATTTCGGTGTTCCTTCTTTCATCATAAGTGTATCTGCTTTCATGACTTATTTCTGCTATTCCAGTGAGGACAGTAAGATAGAAAGTTTTAGTATAAGAAATAATTTGCTTTCTTTCAACTCTCTTTGACTGAGCTTCCAGTTCCTGCACATTGTGGGGGAGGAGGAATTCTAACCCAGCTCTTGCTCTGGTCTGTTGCATTAGATTACCCCAGCTGATGGAAGTGGTCCGATCAAACTATGAAGCAATGATTGACCGTGCTCATGGAGGTCCTAATTTCATGATGCATTCAGGAATTTCCCAAGCTTCTGAGTATGATGACCCACCAGGCCTGAGGGAGAAGGCAGAATACCTGCTGAGGGAGTGGGTGAACCTGTACCATTCAGCTGCAGCAGGCCGTGACAGTACCAAAGCGTTCTCTGCGTTTGTTGGACAGGTAGAGCTTTTGGAAAGAAAGGTGCTTTTTATTCAACATAAGTAGGGTGTGGTGCCCTCCATTTTAAAGTGGTGTTATAACCTGTTAGGCATCCTTTTGAAACTTCCAGGTGTATGGCAGTTTACTGTCAAAGTTCTGTCTGGTTTTGATGAAGCCCTGTCCTCCACCAGATTATGTTCTTTGGATACTGTAGCAACAGGTTGTCACTTCAGACCATGAGTTCTGAGATAAGTTTGATGGACAAAGAACTTGAGCTGAAATAGCTTTGGAAATAGTTCTGTCATGCTCTGTAATGAGCCTTGACTGATGTTGCCCCTTATGAGTAACAGTAAAAGCTCTGACAGCCTACAGGAGGATTTCACCAGTTGAGATTCAGGTAAATTGTTTCAGGTCATGTGGGCAAGGGAATTCTTTTTCAAAATGAAATCATTAATAAGGAAAATCTTGAGACTTCATTAGTTGCAGTGGTGCTTAAATTTAAACAGTGTCTAGCATCACGTTGAACATGGTCCTCTTAACCATTGTTAAAGGACTCTGAAGCACCTTAACGCGTGTGGTGAACATCACATACCATCTGCCTTCTAGCTGGGATTGAGGAGGGAGATCCCCTCAGTAGCCCAGCATGTGTGGTAGCAAACTCCTGTATTTGCAGGCAGCTCCCTACAGCTGTGTTCTTTGCATGCAGCTCCTTCACTGCAGCTGCAAGAAAAGCCCCTGACGTGCCCTTTTTGCATTGAGTTCTTTTTAAGTTTGTGACACTGCCACAGATATGCTGCAGACTTTGCAGATACTAATGAAGAGAAGCTCAGGCTTTAGAGTATGCATGAGGATTGTGACTGATGCAGTGGTTTTTTCCTTTTGATTGTACTGTCCTTTTGTAGTGGTTATAGACAGCTTTCTGTTGGTCTGACTTCTGCTGCATAGAACATTTTGAATAGATACTGTGTAAACATGCATCTTAAAGAAATATTTTACTATTTCTGTGATCTCACTTCTTTTACTTTAAATTGTGCTTCTAAAGAGCACTTCAGTATACTCGCAATATTTAGTACACTTTTGTCCCACTTCACTATCACACTTGTTTGATTACCTTTTGTACATATTTGATCAGTTTTGAAAAAGAAATTAAAATATATTGAAGCGCAGTGTTTATTTACAATTGTTTCCTTACAGGCTTTGGTAATAAGTTTTAAAGAATATTTTGCAGTAACTGCATTAAATAAGGTTCTATTACTGAACTCAAATGACTGCCAAAGTGCTGCTTCCTTCCCACAAGTCTGTAGGACAAGAAGAAGCACAGAACTTTGAAAACAGATACCTAAATTCTTTGGACTTCTTAGAAAAAAAGTTTCTCCAGAAATACTAGAAGTTCTCCACATTGTCTCCAAATTACCTGTTCTGCTGTTTGTATGGCTTTATATCCAGTAGGAGTTTAGAGATAAGATACTTAATTCAAAACCCCCAAGTTTTCTGCAGTGTACTTTGTTTCATTTTGATGGCTCTAATACTGACTGACAAATAAAGTGAGGTCTCTGGGCTTTTTAATATGTATATTATTAAAACAGTTCCCCCATGCAAAGCAAAAAAGCCCACCCACTCTTTCTCTGTGTGTAATGTTCATGTAAGGAAAATTTCCTTTCCAAATGCAGTTTGCTTCTACAGAGTGGGGCTGCCAAGTAGTGGTGATTCCTGAGCTAGGAGCTGGAGTCTGCCCTGCCCAGAGCTTGTACTCCTCACGTTCTTCATGCAAGGCTGAATGCTGGTGGTAGCACTGATGTTAAAACATGCTTCTCAGCTATGCTGATGGTTGGAAAGATTTGGGATTCAAAAAATTGTATTTGAGAATAAATGTGTTTGCTAAAATTGTGTTGCCACCCTCAAATTGCCTTGCAAACAATAATCTCTCAGGACAGTATGGCAAAAATTAACTGCTGTGGCAGGCAAGGTGGGTGCTTTGTAAAGGGTAGGTTGTTGGAAATAAATTGTAAAACTAACTGTCTGTGGTTATGGTGCTGACGTCTTTTCCTTTCCTGATTAGATGCACCAGCAGGGGATCCTGAAAACAGATGACCTGATCACCCGTTTTTTCCGTCTTTGCACTGAAATGTGTGTTGAGATCAGCTATCGAGCCCTGGCCGAGCAGCAGCACAACCCTGCAGCCAACCCCACCATGATTCGAGCCAAGTGCTACCACAACCTGGATGCCTTTGTGCGACTGATCGCACTGCTGGTGAAGCACTCTGGGGAGGCAACCAACACAGTCACAAAGATCAACCTCCTGAATAAGGTTGGGAATCCTTCTTGTCCTTGTTGCATTTAAAGTGTGCTGTCAGCTGTACCTTTGATAAACCCAAGGTGCAGACCTGAATGTGGGCATCTGCTGAAGTGTCTGATGAGAACTTAGATGGGTTGATCACTGATAAACTTTTGAGTGAACCACCAAGATGCCAAGTGGCTTTCTTGTTCACAAAGATTTCATCTCTAACCAATCTGAAATTCATCTTTGTGCCTTGAAATGAAATAGTCAGCAGCTGCTATTTTAAGGTTGTTGATTCCTCAGTGTTTGCCTTCATGTTGTGAGGGTCTCTCCTTTGCTCTTACATTACTTGGTTTATGGCTGGATCGCCATACGTAATGTGAGACCTTCAGATACTGCCCAGTCAGTCATTGTGACCGTGGTCCAAGGGACAAGGAAAGCAAAGCAGAGTGGTTGGGAATTACTGAAACAAATTGGAATATTCATTTATGCAACACTTCCAATAACTAGGAACACTCTTTTTTTTTTTTTTTAACTGATGGGTAAACTATTATCTGTAGTCTGACTTGCAGAGTAATTCTTGCTGTCTCCACATGTCTTAATCTCTTTAGGTTCTTGGTATTGTGGTGGGAGTTCTTCTGCAAGACCATGATGTTCGGCAGAGTGAGTTTCAGCAACTTCCTTACCATCGCATATTCATCATGTTGCTGTTGGAATTAAATGCTCCTGAGCATGTACTGGAGACCATCAACTTCCAGACACTCACAGCTTTCTGGTATGTATTTGGGATTGGCCACAGTGCTCATCCTTTCTTAGTAGGATCAAGGATTTTCACTTAAAGGCTATCTGACTGTTCTTTGTGGTGGCTTCATCACCTTTGGAGTAACTGGTTCTACTGTGGACTGACCACTTGCTTGTTTTAGGGGAGATGATTGGTAAAACCCAAGATGCTCAAATGCCTTTGCTTTTAGGGCTATGTTTTTCCCTCAATGTTATGAAAAGCAATCTTATTGCTGTGCACTTCTAACCTGCTCTAACTTTTCTTTCAGTAACACATTTCACATCCTGAGGCCTACAAAAGCTCCAGGTTTTGTTTATGCCTGGCTGGAACTGATCTCCCATCGGATATTTATTGCAAGAATGCTGGCACATACACCACAGCAGAAGGTGTGGCTGCAGTTTATCTTTTCTGAATTAAAAAGCTCACCCAGATGTTAATCTGGTGTGGTGCTGTTTCACATCTCTTAAAGTGCACTAGTAGCATGGCCGTTCTGTTTTTGTTGTCTTCCGTATTCACAGTAACCTAACTGCATGGAGGAGAGTCTGTGTGTCAATAGCTATGGAACACAGGGTGAATTGAATTTGATAAACATGCTTTTGTCAATGTCTAGAAGAGCTGTAGCCTTCCTTCTGGGCTAAATATTGTCAACTCAGTATGGCATGTTGAGGGTTCTGGAGACACCCATGGCACATGGTGTGCAGCTGAAGCCCTTGAAATGAGCTGTGCTGCACTCAGGGGTTGAGCTGGCAGTTGCTAGCTTTTCATCCAGGTTTATATAAAGATCAATCTAATTATAGTTTTGAAATTAAGGTAACTGGTCTTCGTTGCATGTTTTCCACCTGGTGTTCTTTTCTTGACAGGGTTGGCCTATGTATGCCCAGTTATTGATTGATCTATTCAAGTACTTGGCTCCTTTCCTTAGAAATGTGGAACTCACCAAACCTATGCAAATTCTTTATAAGGTAAAAAATATCAACTAATAGATGCTTCCAGTCAAAGTAGAGGTGTTCTGGCACTAAAATAGAATAAGCTTGTTTTTTCTCACTTACCTCTGAGAGTTGAATTTAAATTGTGGGGGAAAGCAGGCTACCCTCCCAGATTAGTTTCCTTCTGGTAATGTTAGCCACATGACATAGAATAATGGCTCTGCAAGCTTTTGAACAGTTTCAATAGTTATACACCTCTTATATTTAATATTTTTTTTCCACAGGGCACTCTGCGTGTGTTGCTGGTCTTGTTGCATGATTTCCCAGAATTTCTTTGTGACTACCACTATGGGTTCTGTGATGTGATCCCACCTAACTGTATTCAGTTAAGGAACCTGATCCTGAGTGCCTTCCCACGGAACATGAGGCTTCCAGACCCTTTCACCCCCAACCTAAAGGTAGAACTTACTTTAAAGGAGTTTGATAATAAGAAACTTTAATGCTCAAAATACTTTCTATCCAGGTTAATATTATCTAATTAAATCTCTGGGTATCTGCTAGGTAACTGATTCTGGAATGATTAGAAGGAGACTTTCTCATGCTGCCAAAGCACTGTCCTGTTGCATTTCTCTGCCTGAGCTGTGCAGGGCGATGGGAGCAAAGCTGCAGTGCTCATTGTCACTGAAGAAGGCTGTTCTTGACTTGTGTGGATGCTTGTGCTTTTTGAAACTACCAGACTGTCTGGAGTGTAGATGGGGAGACCCCAAAGGCAGTGACTGAATTTCTCTATGGCCTTTACCCCTGAATTTTTTTATCCTCTCAGTTCTTCAAGACCTCATGTGATAAATTTGCATGTCAGATACAAAGTTTCTTCTAAAATGTGCAAAAGTCAGGTGTTGCCATTTCATTGATGGAAGAGTGATCAGCAACAGTAGTTGATGAAATATTGCTTATAGATTGCTTTTCAGTTTGTTCCATTGCTGATGGTTTAGTTGACTGGGTTTTCTGTCAACAGGTGGACATGCTAAGTGAGATTAATATTGCTCCACGAATACTCACAAATTTCACTGGAGTGATGCCACCTCAGTTCAAGAAAGACTTGGATTCCTATCTCAAAACCCGTTCTCCAGTCACGTTTTTGTCTGACTTGCGAAGCAACCTACAAGTAAGTTTGAGGTTTTTGAGGTTTCTGTGGGTGCTCAATTGAAATAATGTGGCACAAATGATCTCACTGGTTCAGCCACCATCCTTTCCTGCAGGAATTTTGTTGGTGTTGGCTAGCAATGTGTTCCAGGCAGTAAAAAAGCCTGTGAAAATGCACACTCTGAATAAGTCTTCCACTTCCTGATAGGATGTGTTGAACCTTTTAGAATCTGATTAAATTTTGATTCCAAATAGATTAATTGTTACAGAAATATATGGATCCTCATGCCAATATTTAAAGGGTAAAAAAGGTCAAATTGGCTAAAGCCCAGTTCAGAATTGTGGCTAAAACCTCATTTCAGACATCTCATGGCTTAACTTGCAGCAGACTTGAGTCTGAAGTTGGACTTCCTCAGAGAATTGCTTAGAGAGAAACATTCCCACAAAGGGGATCTTTCCACCAGCTGGTGAATTCACATTGCTTTATCTGATGTTTTCCTTTAGGCAGAGAGTAAAAACAAATCTGTTGTGTCAACACTTTGCTGATGTTTTTGAATATATATATATATATATATACACACACTTATATATGCACTATATTATATGCTTTTTAATACATGCTGTATTAAAAAGGCTGAATGCCAGATTGAATTTGTGGATGTCCCAGTGTGTTGTATTCTGGATAATCAGGAAGATGCTTGGATGCTGTTGTTGTACATGCTGTACCTTTGAGTGCTGAAGGAATATTGACTGTTAATGCTTTTCATATCTTTGCTATTAGGTATCAAATGAACCTGGCAACCGCTACAACATCCAGCTGATTAATGCACTGGTGCTCTACGTAGGTACTCAAGCTATTGCACACATTCACAACAAAGGCAGCACACCCTCCATGAGCACCATTACCCACTCAGCTCACATGGACATCTTCCAGAATTTGGCAGTAGACCTGGATACTGAAGGTGAGCTGGGAACACCGCTAGTTCATGCCACACTTACAGCAAGTGGGCCCTGACTTTAAAAAGGACATTGAGGTGCTGGAATGTGTCCAGTGAAGGACAGCAAGGCTTGTGAAAGGTCTAGAAAACATTTCCTGTGAGAAATGGCTGAGGGAATCTGAGTTTGTTTAGTGTTGAGAAGAGAAGGCTCAGGAGCCTCGAGCTCTGAAGTGTTGTTGTAGTGAAGTGGGGGTCTTCTACCATGCCTGCAGTGGGAGGACTAGAGGAAATGGCCTTAAGGTGTTACAGGGAAGATAGAGATTAAATACTAGAAAAGGTTTTTTCAGTGTTAGGGTGGTCTGATATTGGATTAGGCTGTGCAGCGAGGTGATGGAGTTGCCATCCCTGAAGGTGTTTGAGAGGTGTCTGGATCTGGTGCTGGGTCATGTGATTCAGTGGTTATGGAGTTACAGGGGTAGGGCTGGGCTGATGGTTGGACTTGATGGTCTTAAAGGTCTCTTCCAACCTTGATGATTCTGTGATTTCATGTAGCTGATAGTGAATTCACAGAAATGAATGCAATGTAAATTATAGAAGCAATGTTCTAACCGAAAGTTCAAAGTATTCAAGGGAAATGCCTGCAGTGAAGAAGAATGGAATTCTTATTTCTCCATCAGCCTGGATAGATACAGCTTTTACATCTGTTCAGTTGGTTTTGTTTTGTGTACCTCCGCGAGGCTCCCAAACGTTAATGTCAAGTACTGCTGGTTGCTTCTTTACTCCTCTGTGTGTGCGGGAAGCCGCGTGTGCTCAGTGTTCTCTCCCGCAGGCCGGTACCTCTTCCTGAACGCCATCGCCAACCAGCTGCGGTACCCCAACAGCCACACCCACTACTTCAGCTGCACCATGCTCTACCTGTTTGCAGAGGCCAACACAGAGGCCATCCAGGAGCAGATCACCAGGTGAGAGGGATGGCATTTACCTTGCCAACATCCAGCTTTTTGCTTCCCTTCCTTCTGCATTTTTGATCTTTGAGCTCTAAGTGTTCTTACTTTCGGATTTCAGGGTTCTCTTGGAACGACTGATTGTAAATAGGCCTCATCCCTGGGGTCTCCTCATTACGTTCATTGAGCTGATTAAAAATCCAGCCTTTAAGTTCTGGAACCATGAGTTTGTTCACTGTGCTCCAGAAATTGAGAAGTGAGTATAACTTAACCACAGAATCATTGAAGTGATATCTCTGAAGCAGTTGAACCTTGAGTTTTTGGTGCTGTCACAGCATCCGTTTGCTGCCATAAATGCACCTACCATTGCTTTGCTTCTGTGTGCAGGTTGTTCCAGTCGGTTGCACAGTGCTGCATGGGGCAGAAGCAGGCCCAGCAAGTTATGGAAGGGACTGGTGCCAGTTAGATGAGCTGCATCCTGCGTTGTAAGAGTGCCAGCCTGGAGGTCCCGTCCCATCAACTGACTGAAGACTCCGTAAGGCTCCTCCTGACCTTCCCAGCCCCCTTGATTGGGTAGACACAACAGACCCTGGGTGAAAGTCTTATGTGGGCATGTTCCAAAGTTTGAAACAAATTTTTTGACTTTCGGCCAAACTTCAGAAGATGCTGTGAATATCATTTGAACCTAGTGTAAATACAAGGAACAGAAACATTTGTCTGGACTTTTGGGTTTGTGCAAATTGTGTAAAAGGCAGGTGGGTAACTGGTGCCTGTCCATCTTGTAATAAAGGGGCAGCTGCTGATGCCAAGCACTTGTCTGGGGCAGACCTCCTTGTCCTGACATTCCCAGACTCCCAAAGAATATTGAAAAGCCAGTAACTTATTTTTCTTTATGTGAATGGGGGACCTTTAAATCACTAAGTTGTTTAAAAAAAAAAAAGTGGATGTGTTTGGAATATGGGAATTCTGTGGAGTACAGGAGGGGTGAGGGAGGGGTTAAGGTTCAGTGTTGCTTTCCCCTCATCCTCATCAAATGCTGATAGACAGCAAGTGGAGTGGCAGTCAGAGAATGCCTCCTTTTTGTTGGAGAAGAAACAGGCCCTTTGGGTGAGGGTCAGCTGTTTTCGGTAAATAAACCAGAGACCAGGCCTATAGCTTTTTTTCTTTTTTTTTTTTTTGGACAGTTGTAAATTTTGGAAGATGAGGGGTTAAATCTAGACCTTTTCCCACCCTCCCCTGTGACCACACAGTATAAGTTTGTAAAAAAAACCTAAAAAAAATGAAAAAAAAAGAAAAAATTTAACAAAACAAAAAACCCAAAGGACCAATACAGCCCATTTTGTAAGGATTTTCAATGTTTTGTAAAGTATTGGTCCATGTGTTGTATTTTGTAGCCTTTCTAGTTCTTGGGCTTTAGTTCTCCCACTCTTGTATGTATGCATACTGTAGTTACACATTAAAGTCATGACATGCAGCACGTGCCACTGTGCTTATTCTCTCCAGTTCTGTCCTGGCCAGTTGGTGTCTTCCAAAGCCTGTTCTACCCATCCAAAACCTGCAGTTTTCCAATGTGTTTTGGGCACTGCCTGTTGGAAGCAGCTGGGTTTGTTCTCTAGCATGAGGTCAGTGTGCAGATGTAATGACTGGACAGGGTCTTGCTTTGAAGTGCATCAGAAGGGGCAGTTGTGTGAAAATAGAAGTGGCTTGGTTGCAAGCTCAGACAGGAGTTTGCACTGACAGGAATTTGTCTCAGACAGGAGACTGCACTGGAGGTATAATGGAGTGTAGACAGCCCGTCAGTTTAATTTCTAGTGCCTTCCACCCTGCTGTGATCTCCTTGCAGCAGGAATCTGCCCAAGGTTGTGGTTAGCTGTTGGAAGGGGAGGCAGCTTCAGTGTTGTTAATACTGCAAGGTCCTTTAACCTAGCAGATGCTAGGAAATAGAGCTTCACTTCTTTCTTTTTACATAACATCAGCTTGTTAAAGCCAGCTGCTTTAGTTGACTGCTGTGGTGTGAGCAGAGAGGTCAGGATTTTCTACTCAGGTTTAAGGGGTTTCATACCTGGCTTTGCATTTGCTGTATAGAGGAAGAAACAGCTCTGAGGGATCACTGAGCCAGCTGTGCCAGTGGCTGGCAGCTCAGAGGGAATTCTCTCTCTTTCTGTTCCCGGCATTAGTCACCTCTGTGTCAAGGAGTAGGCTGTGGCTAGGTCCTACAATTCCATGGCATTTCTTTGCCAGGTCAGTAGCTGTACTGAAACAGCCTTTTGAAGTTGGAACTGTGGATACAGTTCTCATTTCTTCTTCAGTATACTTTTTACTATGCCTCCCATTCCAGTCCCAAGGACACACAGTTCTACATTGTTTTCCAGAAATGGTATGTCTGTTCTTAAATCCCTGTGATAAAACAGTACAGCATAATTGGCAGCCCCCTGTTTGAGGATTCTCCCCTTCAAATGCAAACAGCTCCTGAATTCTGGCATCCAGTGGGATACAAAAGGATATCTTTTTTAAGGGAATATCTTTTAAGTCTAATGATGTAAACCACTGACCAGTGTCTTTTATGTGGTTGATGCACATCTTGTGTGCAAGCTTTATGGCTCTTAAATCTTGGACTAGCTGATACTCATCTGAGTGTGGTTTCTTAATGGGTAGAATTGGGGTATTAAACTGACTGCCATTCCTGAAGCAACCCAAAGCTAATAAATCTTTCAGTGTTTGGCTCTAGCCCTTTTCTAGCTTCCAGTTTAACAGGGTGTTGTTTTCATCTTACCCATTTCGTGCCTGGTTTTAATTGGGTTGTTACCAGCTTTGCTTCTTGTGATCTTGCAGGATTACCAGTCACCTACATGAGAGGAGTCACCCCATCTTCTGTTTTTATGGGTATTTCTTCCTCTCTGGGTCTTTTTGATCCTGTAACATAAAAACTTATGCCCCCAGGGCTTTTTCTTCTGGTTTATGTACTTGGATCTGTCCTTTTTCAAAGGTTCTTTTTGCATTTAATTTACTTATTTCTCTTCCTAATAATGGCATTGGGCATTTGGATATGTACAGAAATTTTATAAAACTCTTTCCAATTCCAAATTTGAGTGGCTGGAAGAATGGCTTTATTTCCTTTTTTCCTATGGCTCCAGCTATAGATGTCCTTTGTTTACTGAAGGCTTATTTACATCTTAGTTGCTCCTCTATTAGATATTCTACCTTTTCAATCCCCAAATTTACTGTGACATGGAGTTCTGTTGGGGATTCTGTGGACCTCTCAGTCTAAATCCCAAATGAGAGTAAGCAGTCTTCCTACTTGTGGAGCCTCCCATCTTTGAGGATAATCTGTGCCCTGAGTTCTGCCCTGGGTTCTGTGGGCATTTGTTTCCAGTGCCTGTTCTGCTTACAGTAACTACTTTGAATTTCTCCTACTAGATGGGAATTTAGCAGTTGAAATCTGATTTCCTTACATTACCTCCTGCCCTTCCAACTATCACAGCTATCAGCCACATTTACCATCCCTTCTCTGATCTCTTGTCCCCTTTTCTTTCCTTTCTCTTCTTCACCTCATTCTCTTCATTACACTTCCTTTTTATTTCTCTAGTGCTAAAACATGAGAGTCTGCTGTCATCAACCCACATTCCTTCCAAGCCTTATCATTATTCTGCAATGCAAAGAACAGATCAACATCTGACACTTTGCCCCATTTTCCTTCCTGGAAACAAAGTAACATTAATTGCAGGATCCATTCTGAGGCCTTTTTCCCAATTCTCTAATAGATTAAAAGGCCACCACATAATCAATTTCTTCTTAGTAAGTGAATCCTCTCCAAACTTTCCCCATGGTCCAAAAATACATTTTTAAAAGTGAAGTTCTCAAAATGCCCTTCTCCAATGAGGTGGAACTTCCAATGCCCATGCAGGCAAACAATTACAAACAGCAGGTATAACTAAGTCTTGTTATAGTTCAAACCTTTTATATGCTTTGGTCATCACCAAGTTTGTGCATATCTAAAATACAAGTTTTAACCCAAACCCCCAAACTTTAACCAAGATACAAAATGTAATACTCCTCTGACAGGTATATTTTCCAATATGATTACTTTGGAGACACAGGATACCAAAATACCAGTTTTAACAATGTCTCTATGAAGGATAGTGGCAGCTGTGTGAGATCCTGCTCCAATTCACTATTGTCCTATCTGGGAAACCAGAACAAACTCCCCTCAGTACTGTTACACCACCCTGTCCCCAAGCACTGCAGGCAGGGCTGTAGCTGAGCTTTGTCATGAGTGCAGTGTGTGTTTTGCTTGTCTGCAATACTTAAAACTGCAGCAGCAATCCCCTTGCTCTCAGATGGGGCTTCACACGCTGTTGAAGTAGAGAGCATGGGCTGGGAAACAAAACTCATTTGTATTAAATAGAGCTTGGCCTGTCAACCATCAGTGTTTTGTCATGCAAAACCAAAGTGAGTTCAGGGTAGAACTGCATCAAGCAGAGGGTGTATATCAAATGCTCAGCCTGCAGCAGCTGTGGAACTGTGACAGTGCTCCTCCAGAGTAGTCTCAAGCCCACACAGAAATACCTTTTGTGAAAATAAAAGGAAATATTTGTTATACTGAGCCTACATGAAGACCAGCTAGATGGGCTTGTACTCTTGAACATGTTCAACATAAAATATGTACAGGTGAAGAGTTTAGTGTTGTCAGCAGGTCCACCTGCCAGATGTTTACTCTGAACTGCTCTAAGGTAAGAGCTACCAGCTGGATTTCTGCCCTCTTAATCTGGACACGGAGCAGGTCTTGCCATAAACTTCTGATGCTGAATGAGGGAAACCTCTGCTGTTCTGGCAGTGTATGTCTGCCTTCCTAAAACAGACATTAGGATGGCTAGGGTTTCTTAACCTTTGGAAAAAGGTGGTATTTGTGCTCCAGAGCTCTCATGGTACAATAAGGCCACTCAAAACCACCTTTGTGCTGTGAAGATACTTCTTTATGTAGAGGTAGCTAAAAATCCATGTGCTGTATGAAGGACAAGTGGACCTGCAGTCAGTCTTGCCATCTGTGCTCTCTGCTGGAGAAGAGATGGCCAGAGGCTGACCTTTCCCTCAGGATCAGCCCCAGCCAGGGGCACTGGGGTTTCTATTGTACCAGCTCTAGCAGCTGATGCAAGATCCTCTTCTGTCCATAGCGCACGTGCAGCGCTTGCTGCTCCCTTCGACTCAGTTTCTTGTAAGCCTCCTTGTTGTTTAGCAAGTCCTGCTCTGCTTTCAGGTCTGCCCCGTAGGACTCCAGGGTCAGCAGCACACTGTCATAAAGGAGCTTCTTGCAAGGGGTTTTAAGCCTGGAGAGTGCCTCATTTGAAAGGGTAGAGTTTTCCTCTTCATCACTGTCGTCTTCCCAGCCATCTTGCTCCTTATACTCCTTGAATTCTTCTTCTGACATGCAGAGCACCTGCAGTGACCAGGCAAAGGGATAAGTCATTGGCAGTGTGAGTGCATCAGGCTTTCTCCTCTGTAGAACAGAAGAGCCACGTGGAGCAGCTGAGTTATTCCTCAGCTGCACTAAAGATTAAGAGACTAAAACAGGCTTAGATACCTAAGTGCAAGTAATTGTGGGTTAGAAGAACATTAAAACAGTAGATCTGGGTATTGGCAAGTCTTCAAAAGCATCTCAGCTGTCACCTACAACGTTGTGACAGCTTTCTACAACAGCAGTGGTCATGGAGCCATTCAAGACAGATATGTGAGTTCACACTAGATGGCTGCTTCAGGAGAGGAAGATGACTTAACAGCACCTGGGAGCTGGGCAGCCACACCCCCTGCCACTGTTCACATGGGAGTTTTAGTGCCAAACTGCCTTCAGGTGCTTGTCCCCTTCACTGAGCCATTCTGCACTGCTGATTTGCCCAGCTGCACTCTGTGCTCCCTCTTGCAACTCTTCTGGCCATTCTTACCTTGAGAGTCATGGACAGCTCTTCCTCTGTCAGCACTTCATCCCAGCCAAGCACAAAGGCACCTTCCTCCCCCACCATCTCCAGCTGGCACAAGAAGTCCCACTGCTCTGAGACCAGCTGCCGCTGCGCTTCACTTTTGGCGCCTGTTTCGAAGACAGCAGAGCTGTGAACACAACCGGGATGGCAGTGGAGGGGGAGGGAGAATGGAGAAAGGGAAAAAGGAGGCAGAAACCCAAGGCATGGCCCCACCCCCTGACACGCTGTGGAACAGGCTTACTTTTCTTGTCATCCCTGCTGAACAGAGCTCCCTGCCCCATCCTCTCCCAGAGGGGCTGGGGTGCCACTCACGCTGCAGCGCCGCCCTGCGCAGTGTCACCATCTGGATGTCGGCTGTGTCGTGGCTGTTGCCGGGGTAGGGCTCTGCGAAGCCGTACATGTGCAGCAGCTGCCAGTTGGCCATCTGCCCGTACGTGTTGAAGATCTCCTGTCCTTTCTTCACGGGCTGTGTTGTTACCATCCTCAGACATTGCTGTGAGCAGGGAGAGGGGAGACCACCTGAGCTGTGCTGATCCTGCTCCACAGGGGCTTTCAGAGAGCTCAGATGTCCCTGAGCTCCTCCTGAACAAACATGCAGCAGGGCTTTGTTTTAATGAGATCCAGGCCAGACTTGCTGCCCTGGGCTGAGACCCCACCTTGCTGTATCCCCATCCCCAAAAGCTTTACTAAAACAGAACCAAGCTGTGACAATGCCTGGCACAGCAGTTCTGCACTCACAGGAGAGTATTCCAGGTTGGCATTGTGATTGGCCACATGATTCAAAATATCTGCTACAGGCACCATCATGGGAGGATTTGGCCCCTTCTCATCCTCTTCTTCCTCCTCCAAAGGTTCCTGAAAGCTAAGACAAGCCAGTGGTACACATGGCTGCACAGGACAGGCTTCACTTTACACTCAGATTCTTGTGCATCTGCAACCTCTAACACAGTCTGCACTCCTACTTCCTTGTCGGTGCTCCTTCCTGGAGCAAAGCCCTTACTTCTCACCTGTAAGCCATGACAAATGCCACCAGCTCCTTGTACAACTCCAGAGTGTGCAGTTTGGGGTCAAAGATGTCGGGGTGGGTCTCCATGAAAGGCAGGATGATGGAGTTGTACTCCAGCTGGATGTTAGCTAGATCCTTGTCCACAGCTTCTGGGATGCCTGTGCCCTGCAGGAGCCTTGTTCGCTCTTCTTGAGGCCTGTTGCAAGAAAAGCAGGTTCTTCTCCATCTGTGCTAGGGCCAAGGGTCTATAAACTCCTTCCTCCTTAAAAATCTCAGCTTCCTCGTGCTCCCCAGGTCCTTGCTGTCTAGCTCTGCCTGTAACATAACTCCAGGAGGGCCCCGCAGGCTCCTGCCAGTGCCAGCAAAGGGCTTGAACACCAATTTGGGTTGGGGTCACCCAGCAGGACCATATCCCTTCCCAGGACCATGCTCAGCAGCCCCTGGCCTGTGCCTGCCTTCAGCTGTAAGATGAGCCTCCCCAGGCCCCCTTGCTTTCACCTTACCAGAACATGGGGTGGTCCAGGCTCCGGAAGTCCTGCCAGAGGGAGAAATACGGCTGCCAGTGGGAGCTGCTGGCTGTGTACTCGTGGAGCAAGGCCAGCAGGAGAGGGACCCAACCAGACTGGCTCTGCAGCGACTCCTGGGCTACAGAACCAAACAGGATCGAGAAAACCTTAATTGTTCTGTGTTTCAGAACCAAAACCTTATATGACAAGCCTCTGTGCCTATCTTCAGCCTGGAGACAGAGCTTTTATTCTGGTTTGTCTTGGGTTTGTCCTGAGCTGAACCAGGACCAGAAAGGGCTTCTCTGGAGTTACAGATGAGCTCTCCCAGACCTCACGGCCTTGCCCTCCTGAGCCTGAGGCCTTCAGGAACCAAGGAACTGTTCCTTTTCTTACCAGTGCTCCAAGCAAAGCAGCATAGTACAGGTGCCTGTCAGTTAGAAGTTGGTGATGTTACACTGATGGACTTTTCTCCCTGTCCAGCACAGCTCTCAGGGAAGTGAGGGGGTGCCCAGCCCTCCCCTTTCCTAGCTGGTATCAATCGGCCCTACAGCATCCTACACAAGTCAGAAACGGTCCCGAGGCTTTACCACAGACCCATACACTCGTTTCAAAGGTACAGCAGACTTGAGTGACACAAGAAGCTTGCACTCACCTTCCTGCAGGAGTGCGTGGATGGAGGTGGTGTGCTGGGACAGCAGCGCCGTGCGAGGGATGGTGAACAGCACCTCTCCCGCCTCCAGCTCCTCGGCGGCCAGCATCCCGTACCCCGCCACCGCGCCCTCCCTGCTCAGGCGGACCTGGGGCCGGAGGCAGCCGTGAGGGGCGGAGCGAAGAGATCGGGGCGGACCTAGGGCATGCCCGGGCCGGCCCGCGGTGCCTCACCTTGGGGTTCAGCTCCACCCCAGCCCGCCCGCACCACGCCAGGAACCCGGAGAGGGGGTCGGCGCTACTCTTCCCCTGGGCGCCGCTCTCGACCGCCGCCTGTGGATGGAAGCATGGGGTACAGGGGAAGGAGCCATGAGGCCGATGGCGGATCCCTTCAGCGCCGGTGTGTCCCCAGCTCCCCGGGCGCCCCCGGCTTCCCCCGCACCTTGAACCTCTTGGGCGCCGACGCCATGACGCTGCCGACACGTGGTCCCGCACCACGTGGTCCCGCTCGGGCCCTTCCGGGGTAGGCTGGGGCTCCGCCCCCGTGGGCCGGGCTAACGGTGGCCAAAAAGGGACAGAAAGGGCCGGGGAGCAGCGGCGGAAACGCGCTCTCCTGCCCGGGGGGACTCGCAGTCCGTCTCTGTGGGGTCCAGCCTCCGAGCACCTCCCCGGAGGGTCTGAGCTCCGAATGAGCCTCTCGGTGGGATCCAGGGACCACCACTTGTCTTTTTGCGGGTGTGTCCAGCCCGGGGGGCACCTCGGGGGACTGCGGTACCTCCGTGGCTGTCGAGGAGCCGCGCACCGGTGCGGTCACAGCTCCAGACATGGGTAAAAGCGGCGGGCTCTAATTAATCAGGGTAATTAAGCTTGTGCTCTTGTTCAGTCGACACCACACACACTCCCACCGCACGTACGGGCTCTGATCTCCCCCTCTAGGGCCGTCCCGAGGCCGCCGTTCCCCGGCTCATTAGTGCTGTCCCCAGCCCAGCAGAAGGCGGCTGATGCCATCGCTGGCTGCTCGAATGAAGCCAATTAGCGCACACGAGGTGTTTGAAGAGGCCCCGCGGGGCTCTCTGCGGGCTGTCCCTGTCCCTGGCGCTCCCCCACCCCATGTGCAACTGGGCTCGGCTTTCATCTTCTCCAGTCCCTTCCGAGCTGGGCAAGGCTGGACCGGCAGGGTGGGTTCCCCATGGAGCAAAAGGGTCCTGAAGAACGGGGAGGAAGGGCAGGAGAATATGTGTGGTGGCAGCTGTAGGTGCCCAGCACGGGCTCTGTGTCTCGGTGACCCAAGTCCCGCAGCTCCCCCCCTCCTGCTTTAACGCGGCTCCTGGGGCGCCGCTGGGACTCGGATTGGAGCCGAGGCTGCTGCAGCCCCCGAGCAGAGCTCGGAGCCCTGATCGGCCACAGCCCCGCTGCTGCTCCTGCCCCCGGCGGGGCCCTCCTGCCTCCCTCTGGGAGCGCGGAGGTTTCCAGCAGCAGCAGCAGCAGCATCCTGCTCCTCTCCTGCCTGCGCGTCCCCGCGGCAGCCGCATCTTCCCGGGGCGCGTCCCTGCGCCTGCCCGGCGCCCAGTGCCGTTCCCAGAACCCGGGGGTTCGGTCTGGCCTGCGCTGGCAGCCTCGTTGGGATGGTGTGCGAGTGGGAAATACCGAAGTGGGTCCCCCCGTTGTCCCTGCAATGCCGAGCAAAGCGGGTCCCCCCCAGCTGTGACAGACCCGCACCCCGGAGACCAAATGTGAGCCTGGATAGCTCAGTTGGGAGAGCATCAGACTTTTAATCTGAGGGTCCAGGGTTCAAGCCCCTGTTCAGGCGGTGGCTTTATCCTTTAATATCATGAAAGGGAGCCCTGGTGCAGGAATAGCCCCTCCTGCTGCTGGGCCCCTCTGGGGGATCCAGGGTCCCAAGGGCGGCATCCCCCTTCCTTCTTTTCCTATCACCAACTCCCCAAGCTGTTCAGAGCTGGCTCCATCCCACCTGAGACCCACACAGCCTTGCTCTGTTCAACCACCCAGAGCTCAGGGAGATCTCATGTTGGATGATGAGGACAGACAAGGGAGCTATCATGGGTACATGAGAAAGGAGGGAGAAGCAGGATGGAGAGAAGAGGAACAGCAGAGCTGGAGGGAAGGAAGCCCGGGCTGGGCTTGAAACTGGGGCTCAGGCATGGCCCCAGGCTGAGAGAGGGGAAACCCATTGGGGGCACCCTGGGGCTGAGCGTGGTTGACCCTCAAGGGGCCGTACAGCACCCTCCACCATGCCCAGACCTTCTCTCACCTTTGGGTGTTCATCATCCCTGTCCTTACTCCCATCTGGGGCTGCCCTGAGCTCCAATCTGGGCCCCTGCCCACCCCAGCTCAGGCAGCTGCTCCCTTAAAGCCACCCCTGGTGCCAGGGAGGCCATCCTTGGTCCCCTGACTGGGGGGACAGTGATGTTTTTGCAACGACACTGCACCCACATCAACCCATGAGCTTATTTTATTGTCCTGACAAACTTTGCTTCCCAGCGGCTCCGATCCTTCCAGGCGCATGTGCCACGGCTCAGGCCGAGCTCCGGCCCATGCCTCCGTCGTCATTCATTTCTTGCCAGCAAGAAAACAAAGAGATAATAAATAGGAAGCTTATTTGCAGGGAGGGCCCAGGGGACAGCCTGGGGTCACGGGCCAGGCTGTGCCTGGCCCCAGCCAGGGCTGGTGGGGGGGCTGCAGGCAGGACAGCCCAGCCCCGGGCCATGCACACTGTGGGGCTGGGGCACTGAGGGGTCTGGGGGCAATATAGCAATCTATATTTAATTACATTAAAATAGACTATTTTAAAAAATTATTTGTAGTAGTTAAAAAAGTGTCGTGGTCCATCCCATTCCGGCAGGGTCATGGAGCTGTCCCAGAGGTCTGGGGACACACTGGCCGGTGCTGGGATGGACCCCAGTCTGCTTCACCCTGGGCAGGCCTGTCCGGGGGATGGTCAGTCACAGAGGGCTCCGGGGGGGTGCTGGCAGGGTGGCCACCGCGGGTGACAAAGCAGGGCACTGTGCCACCCGCCAGCCCCACAGCCACCAGAGACCAAAGACAGGGGAGTGGGCGCCCTCCCAGTCCCCACAGCAGGGCCAGTCCCGGGGCCTTAAATGACATGGCAGCAGTTGAACTGCCCCAGTGATAAGAGGCTCTCCTTGGAGCCCGGCCGGAGTTTGAAGGCCAGGGCTTTTTCGCAGAACGGGAACTGCAGGAGCCTGTCCCGCAGGCTGCCCCCCTTGCCCTTGCCCGGGTCCAGCTTGATCACACTCTCTGCGCCCCCTTCAGGGCCTGAGCTCTCCACCGACTGCTGGGCCGGGCCGATCTGTTCCCCCTGCCCCGGGGACGTGTCTGCAGGACTTGGGAGGGTGGCAGGAGTTGTCTCTGCCCCCAGTACCTGGGGAGCTTCAGCGGAGATGCTCTGGGGTGACAGAACGGCTCCCCTTTCCTTGCAGAACGCTGCTGAGGAGCCCCCAGGCTCTGTGTCCTCCTCCCTCCTTAGGGGCTCACCTCCATTTCCCCGCAGCATGGGGGGACCCCGGCCCCCACTCACTCCCTTCCCAGCCCAGGCCGTCCCCGAGCGCCCTCCCCGGCCCCCCAGCTCAACCCCCGGCCCCCAGACCTCCCCGCGGCCGGGCGGGCGGTGGGCGCGCAGGAAGGCTCGCATCTGCTCCTGGTTCAGAGAGCTGCTCTTCCTCTCCATTGCGCTGGGCCTCTCCTCCTCCTCCTCGTCCTCCTCTTCCTCCTCACAGATCTGCTGCAGGGCCGGGGTGCTCTTGGTGATGGTGGTGTCAACGGCAGGGACCTTCAGCAGGGTCCCAGTGGGCTGCCGGCCGCCAATGTCCCCCCCAGGGGGCAGCCGGGATGCCCCGGCGAGGCCACCTATCTCCGTGAAGGGCAGGAGGCTGCCGGCGCTGCCCACAGAGCCAAATGTCTCTGACAAGTTGGGCCTGAGCAAGGGGAGACAGGCGTTAGTACCCGGCTGGGCATCACCAGGGCTGTGACAAGGAAAAGGACAGGGGACCAGCCAAGACCCTGCACTGGAGACTCAGGATGGTGGGGAGGGTGACACGGGGCGGGGCAGCAGGGGGCTCACCTGCTCTGTACCTCCTTGGCCAGGTTGTAAACGAGACTGAGGCGGTGGCCCTGCTTCTCCTGCTTCTCCCGCAGCATCCTCTCTGCCAGCAGGAAGTACGTGGCCGTGATGTGGTTGTAGCGGTCAGCTTCCAGCGCCCTGCGAGGGACCAGGGGGTTGCAGCAGCACACACATGCCTGGAGAGACCCCCAGAGCCCTTCCCTGGAGCCCCCAGCCCCGCATCCCATCACTCACTCCTGGATGGTGTCCCGATCCGCAATGTTCCCGCACATCATGGCCTGGAGGATGATCTCGTGCTCCTCCTCAGACACGCGCTTGTGAGAGGTGAGGGGCAGCAGGGAGCGGCTGGCAGGGGACGGGTCCACCCCCTGCAGCCACGTGTGGCCCTCAATCTGCTCCAGGGACGCTCGCTGCTTCGGGTCCCGCTGCAGCATCCTGGACATGAGACTGGGGGAAAGGAGTGACGCTGCAACCCTGCAGCACTATGTGAATCCCAAAGTAAGCAGCTTCACCCGCTCTTCCCGCCTCAGCTCCCAGGCATCTGCCAGGGCTGGGGCACCCACCCTGGGGCCAGCAGTTGGGGTCAGGGGGGGACAGTGAGGGGGGCGGTGCTCACTCAGCGCACTCTGCCGAGACGTGCGGGGGGATGGTGTAGCGGCAGTCCATGATCATGGTGAGGGTCTCGCTGTCGTTGGCCTCCTGGAAGGGGGGGTGGCCGCACACCAGCATGTAGAGGATGACTCCCAGGCTCCAGATGTCTGCAAGAAGCAGCAGCAGCAGTTCAGCTTGCACTCACCATGGTCCAGGAGATTCCCCACCCAAGGGACCCTGGAAGGGGCTGCCCCACCAGTGCTCACTGGGATGTTCCTTGGAAGTAACAGCCCCCAAGTCTTGCCCCATGGACAGGGGGACCATACTCCCACCAAAGCAGGGAAGGACCTTCCATCCCCACATCCAAACAGGTCTCAAGGGACTTCACCAAAGCAGTTGAGGTGTTATCACTTTGTCCAGGCAGAGACAGGAAGGCCAGCCCTGAGCTCTGCTCCCCTCTCCGCTCCCCCCGGCCACACACCCACCCATGGCACTATTCCATGTCATTCCTCAGCTTCCTGATTCCCAAACCCCACCACAACCATCCTGGCACTGGGCTGTGCTTTAGGAGACACTACAGCAATCAGAGAGGGGCATAGCACTGATCTAGGCTCTCCAGCTGCACAGGGACCAGCAGGAGCAGGATTGTTGCCCTGTCCTGGGGACAGGGATGGAGCCAGAAGCATCTTCACTGGCTCCTCCTGCCCAGCACACAAATTCCTGCAGATGTGTGGTTTAGGATGCTGAGCACGCCCTGGGGCGCTCCGTTAATACCTTCAGCTGCTTAAGTCAAGTGTTCAAAAATTTCTCATCTGCGTCAGTTTTCTCTCTTCATTTCCCTTTGCAGCGCCACCAGCTTATTTTTCTACCGCCTCCATAAGCTATCCCTGTTCTCAACTCGGGATCCGCCTTTCCCTGAGCCAACGCTGGGCTTTTGCCTTTAAGGGCTCGTGTTTTGCTTTGCTAAATCCTCCTGCCCTAATTCCAGCCAGCCAGCCAGCTCGGATCCTGCTTCCCTCCCACGTCCCCTCTGTCACAGCGGAGCTTCTTGGAGCCCCCAGCCCAGCTCCCTGTGCCCTCGGACAGTCTCCCCAGACCCCTGCACCTCCCCTGCACCCGGGGAGGAAGAGCACTGGGAGCCATAGGAAGGAAGTGGTTTTCAGGGCGGGGATGGAGCAAAGGAAACTTTCGGAGCTCCTCCGCCCAAACAGCAGCATCCCGAGCAGATTTCCTTCCTGCCTCGCCCAGCCAAATAACCACCAGCGCCAGATTGCTGGCAGCTGTATCCTCACACTGCTTCTCCTGGCGGCTGCCACGCCAGGCTCACAGCCTGCTTGGGCTTTTTCCCCTCTCTGGCAACCATCGCTCTGTGGGATCTCTGTGGATGCCAAGATGGGAGGACCCTGCTGTGCCAGGACAGGGCTGGGCAGCCAAGCACCCAAGGGACAGGCTCGCTCCTTGCAAGGACAGCAGTGCCACCGTGTGCTCCTAGTGTAAGGGGCCAACTGGGAGGTGGTACCCAGCTGGCAGGACCACGCTCCAGGCAAGGGACAGGAGGGAGACAGGTCCTCAGGGCCCCCCTCAGCCCTTACCAACAGCCGGGGCATCGTACTCATCCCCAAGCAGGATCTCTGGTGCCGAGTAGGCCAGGGAGCCGCAGCTGGTGGTGAGCATCTTGCCGGGCTGGAAGCGGTTGCTGAAGCCAAAGTCGGTGAGTTTGACCACCCCTTGCTCCTGGAAGAAGACCACGTTCTCGGGCTTGAGGTCGCGGTGCACCACGTGGAGCTTGTGGCAGTAGGAGATGGCATGGACGATCTGGGCAAAGTAGTGCTTGGCGCGCGGCTCGGCCAGGCCGCCCTCGTGCCGCATGATGTGGTCAAACATGTCCCCACCGTCGCCCAGCTCCAGGATGAGGTACAGCTTGGCGTGGGTGTCGATGACCTCGTAGAGGCGCACCACGTTGGGGTGCTGCACCAGCTTCATGCAGCGTACCTCCTGCAGGAGCTGCCCCGCCGCCTCCCCTGCCAGCTTGCTCTTGTCGATCACCTTGACGGCCACGCGCTGCCCAGTGAAGACGTGCCGGGCCAGCTTCACCACCGCAAAGTGGCCCTTGCCCAGCGTGCGCTCCAGGTCGTAGAGCCCCGCGATCTTGCCCTCGCCGCAGCCCTGCGCCCCGGCCATGGCGGTGCCGTCAGGTGGGGACGGGCATCAGGCGCTGTGGGATGGAGGAGATGCTGAGCAGTGCTCCCGAATACCAGATCCCCCGGCACCACTGACACCAGCACTGCCAGGACATCAGGCTCTGGCAGCCTGGGCACCCCTGACGCTCTACCCCGCACTCCCCATCCCAGGACCTAGACCCCCATCTGTATCCCCATCTCCAGTTCCTAGTACTCTGGAAATCTCAATACTTCCATCTTCCATCTCCTAGGGCACCCCATAATCCCCATGTCAGGTCCCCAGCATCTTGGGCACTCCAACACCCCCCTTTCAATTCCCAGCATCCTGGACATCCCAATACATCCCTCTACTTCCCAGCGCCCCAGGACACCTGGATACCCTGTCCTCCAGATGTCCACAACTGCGGCACTCTAGGCACCCCAATACTCCTGCCTCCAGTCCCTCATCACCCTAAGCAGCTCCATACCCCTTGTCTCCTGGTTCCCAGCGTCCTGAGCACTTCATACTCTTACCTCCAAATCGCCAGTGCCCCTGTCACCCCACACTCCCAGACCCCAGCATCCTGGGCACCCCAAAAATACCAACCTCCAGGTATTCGGCATCCTGGCTACCCCAATATGCTCACCTGCACTACCTAGCACCTCTGGGCACCCCCACACCTCCATCTCCAGTCCCCAGCACTCCGGGCCACCCCCACAGCGCCAACCTTCAGGTCTCCAGCACCCTTGTCACTCCCGTACCCCCATCTCCAATCCCCAACATCCGTGCCACCCCCATGCCCTCACCTCCAGACCTCAGCACCATGGGCACCCCCACGCTCCCCCTCCAGCGCCCCGGGCACCCCGATACCCACCCCTGTCACCCGGTGCGCCCCGGTGGAGCCGCACTCGCTGGGGCGCGGAGCTGCGACCGCCGGGGCTGCGGTGCCCGGGCGCGCCCGCCCCGCTGACGTCAGGGCTGCTCCGGGATCGCGCCTTAAAGGGCCCGGCCCGGCGGGGCCGAGGCCGGGGCGATGCTCATCGCACCTCCGGAGAGGCAGCCCCCGGTACCGCTGCCTCCGGCAGCTGCCGCGGCCCGGCTCGCTACCGCCTGTTCGGGGTAGCGGGGACGCGGTTGGCCTTAGCGGTAGCGAGGGCTGGGGATGAGCTACATGAGCCGCCCGCCTGCCTGGATGCTTCCAGGAGAGGGAGAGCTCCCAGCCCGGGCTTGTCTCCGGAGGGTCCCGCCGTTGGGGGCTCCTGCCCGGGATGCCCGCTCACGGGCATCTCCGCCGTGCCACTAACCCGCTCCATCACCCGCTCCCTCCCTCGCTGGAGCCTGAACCGCTGAGCCGGGAGCGCAGCCCTGGCCCCCCTTTCCCCCTCGCTTTAAGCCCTTCTTTTCCTGGAAGCGGCCCGCCGAGAGGCCGGCCGCCTCATTTAGCTCGTTACTGGCCATCGGGATGCGCACAAAGCAGATGTTGCTCCCGCAGATTAAAAAGCTCTCAGCGCGGCCGCCCTCGTTCCCGCTAATGCCTTCCCAGAAGTCCCGGCCCGCGCCCCGCCGGCTGCAAACAGGCCCTAATGAGCCGAGGGCTCCGTGCGGGGGCTGCGGCCAGCGGGACCGGGCAGCGCGGACCCGGGCCCCCCCGGGCTGAGCCGGGAGGAGCCGGGGCCGGCTGGGACACTCGGCACCCGCCCGGGCCTCGCGAATGGAATGGGCTGCCAAACCTGCCTCGCAGCCAAGGTGACTCTGTCCAGGCACGTGAGGCGCTGTGGCAGGGGATCCTGACCGGGTGTTGTGCATTGGGGGACCCAGATGGGTGCTCAGTGTTTCCAGGAGCCACACGCAGCTGGAGAAAATGACACATGGCAGATGAGCTCCTCACTGGTCCTGTGCCTGCCCAGCCTGTCCCTCAAATGCAGCAGGAATCAGATCATGCCAGGACAGGGGATTTAGGAGCAGAGAAAGCCTGCCAAGAGCCCCAGAGGTGGTGCTGCAGCCAGGAGCAGTGGTTCACGCTCTGCTGAGGACGTGATGAGAGGCCTGGGAGGTCCTCCTGGTCTAGGAACAGCCTGGTGAGGGCAGAGCCCGGGCTGTCAGCGTTCCCTGCAGGGGATGTCAGAGCCTGCTGAACCCTTCCTCTTATGTCTTATTCCCCCAATTCCTTGCAGGCCTGAAGCCACTCAAGGCCACAAGTGTTCCCCAAAGGAGCCTGGCTCTGGGGAGATGCAGGTTTTCCAAACAAGACATGAGTAAGAGATGCAGTTAGCACAGGTGGAAGCCTGGAGAATCTGCAGATGGTATGTGGTCAGGAGCTGGAGGACTTCTGGAGGCTCTGCACTATGAGTGGATGCTTGCCAGGAGATCAAGATAGGCAACATTCCCTTTGAAAACCAGTCAAGCTTGGCATGGTTTGGGTGAGGAAATTGTAGCCCTGTTATTTCTGTATTTGGGAACTAGATGTCCTCAGGCTTGGGCTGGAAAGGGGAGTGGGCTGGAAAGGGAATTGGGCTGCAAGGACAGTGGGGATCACTTCCAAAAAACCTGTGAGTTTGGAGCTAACAAGGATCTGTTCCTTCCTGCAGCTGTGCAAGGCACAAAGCAGGAGTCCCCCCTCCCATGCACCACCCCACTGGCTGCTCTCCATCCAGACAAAGCCCATTTTCCAGAGACTCCCACCTACCTGGTAGTTAGCGAAGTCATGTGGCCACAGCACTTAATTAATAAAAGGCTGATATAAATCCCAGTAAACATGTGGGGAGGAGGACACTGAGGCAGAGAGCGGCAGCAGCACTTCCAGCCAGCTCAGTGGAGCAGCGGACAGCAGCCCCCTCTCTGCTGGGAGAGGTCAGTGCTTCCCACGGGAGGGGTCTTGGGAACGTGCGGGATGTGACGCCCGTGGCTGTGGGGCTCCCCACAGTGCAGAGGGGTCTCTCCCAGCGAAGAGCTGGGCGGTTTTGTGGGATGGGGAGATGAGGCTAGCACTGGGCTGCTGGAGCCAGGTTTGGAACCTCAAGCTGCCCAAGCAGCAGGCACAGGGTTTCCAAGGGTTTGGCTGATATTTGGTGGATACCACCTCCTGGCCCCTTTACTTTTGCTCCCTAAGAGGTCACCTACATTTTAGAGGCTTCAGGCCCCCAAAGCCCACAGCCTGGCCCTGCAGCTTCTCCTGTCCCCCAGCTGTGTGTGCTGCGGTCCATCTCCCTGCCCAGCACTCAGATTCTAGTGACACTTCCGGGCTCAGAGCCTGGCAGGAGCTGTGTCAGATGTTTTGGCCACACACTGGGCACCTCCATGGTGGCTGCTGTGTGTCGGGCAGAAGAACCTGAACTGACACAAAAAAGATCAAATCTCGGTCCAGTCTCTGCTGCTCATCCCTTTCTGTGGGGACATCATGAATGTGCTCACATGCGGAGTGCCTCGTAGCGCATGACAGAGCTTTGGGGGGTCCTGCTCCCAGGTGTCTGTGGGCCCAAAAAAGGCTCTCAATTCCAAGGGAACAAACAGCTGGGAGTGGTGGCTGTGCTGGCAGAGGCTGACATGGCACTTCTCAAGGTGGCGGGGAATGATGGCAGGGGAGGGGACAGGCCAGGCTGCCAGCAGGTGGGCTAATGCTGGCCAAGCCCCTCTGCACAGGTTGTCCCCCAGGACCATGCTGAACGTGCTGCTGCTGTGCTGCGGGCTGCTGCAGGGGATCCAGGCTGTCCTGGATCTCAGGACTGCCGACCTCAGCTGTGGCCACCTGCAGAAGGTGAGCGGCGGGCTGGAGCGGGTGGACAGAGCCCGCCAGGCCAGCCTGCAGCGCAAAGGCAAGGAGGCGTCCGCGGAGCCGGCAGGTGAGTGCTGGGGCCGCCCGCGCTCACTGACCCCAGCGGCTGCTCGCTGGGAAACCCAGGGGCCCAAAACTGAACTGGGGGTCCCACACCCAGAGTTAGGGCATCCTCTTAAAGCAGCACAGCTTCTCCTGGCCCTGGCTAGTGAGAGCAGCTTGGCAGCCCACAGGGAATGGGGTCTTTTTTTTGATGGGGACACACGAGCAAAGGCAGAAGAATCAGAGCTGACCCTCCAGCAGCCTCCTTGTCCAGTCTCTCTGTATCTCGCAGGAGCTCTCCCAAGGCTGGGGTTTGAGCAGATGGCCCTGGGGGTCCAAGAAGCTGATGGTGACCTTGTGCAGAGAGGCAGCCTGCTGGAACCACAGGTATGGCTCCCTGAGCTTTCTTACAGACACCCCTAAGAGCGGGGTGGCCTCACAGCAGCCTTCTCTGTGTCCCTGGGGCTGGGGGGTTTGGAGCCAGCACAGTGCTGCCTGGGACAGGACTGTCTGTCCATCACCTGAGGAGCTGGGATGAGCTGAGGCTGCTCAGACCTGCAAGGGGCTCCAGCACTCAAAGGAGAGTGGTCCAAGCCTGTGCTCCTGTAATCCATTTAATTAAGCTCAAGTGCAGCCCAGGAAGCCTCTGCAGAGCAGGAGCTCACTGGGCAGTGCCCTGTGTTGCCTGGCTCAGCCTCCGGTGCCTCTGTTGGGGCAGAAGGCACAGCACCTTCTGTCCAGGCTGTGCTTCAGAATAAATGTGTGCAGAAAGGCCTTGAGACACCATGGGTGAGGCAGCAATGCCTGTAGAGAGTACACAGTGCTCAGCAGTGATTTCCAACAGAAAACAGAGCCCAGAGTTGAAGACAACAGAAGCCTCTGCTGCTGGCAATGCCAAGCTTCAGCAGCCACTCTTGGCTCTCTCCCACACAGTTCTTTATTGCTGGCACAGTGGCCCAGGACCAGCTCTTCCCCTCCTCTTCCTCTCTCTCCCCTGCAGGCATCATCCACAGAACTGCAAGCTGAGGGCCGTGAGGAGCGCTCCCCCCGCCGCTGTGTCCGTCTCCTGGAGTCCTGCCTGGGCCACCAGATCCCCTGCTGCGACCCCTGTGCCACCTGCTACTGCCGCTTCTTCAACGCCTTTTGCTACTGCAGGAAAATCAGCACCAACTTCCCCTGCGGCAAGAACTAGCGGCCCTGGGGCTGCCAGCTGCTCGCCCCTGCGTGTGCCTTCTTCTCTGCAGCTCCAATAAACCAGCCCTTTGCAAAAGCCACTGCAGAGTGGGAGTGCTGTGACGTGTCTCAAGGGCTCTTGGGGGGTGGCAGCAGGGTGAGGGTGGCCTGTGTACAGCTGGGCGGTGTCCACACAGCCGACACCGCAGGACACATCCACGTCAAACCACATGCGCCTTTCCTGGATCCCTAAGTGCTGGTTCAGCAGCAGGGGCACCCCAGGTGATGTTCTGGCTACGCTGCTGCTCCCCACAAAATCGGGCTCGCTCCTTGCTGTGCCCTGAGCCGATAATGACACTCTCCAGAGAGACGCTGATTGTTTATTCCAGAGCTGCCCCAGCCTGGGTGCTCGGTGCTGTTCCACAAATCCAGCTCACCCCACCGGACTTTCTGTGCCGTTATTTACCCAGACAACTTCAGGGTTAGTGACTTCCCAAGGACAGCCCCTCTATTGAGATTGGTTAGTAATTTCCAGAGGAATCACGTAACTTAATCCAGGCGACTTCTACTCTTGCTCAGGGGAAGGACCTTCACCTATGGGTCTTTTTGACCCCGCAGGTGTGATTTTTAGTGTTACAATGAAGATAGATGAGCTCCAGGATACATGGACCTCGAGTATTTTGCCAGGTTAATAATGTACATGTAGACATACATCCCCATCTTGACTTACATCCTTAAAACTTGTTCTGGGATATTCTTGAGTGAGGGGTGCTGGCTGCTGCCTGTTCCACTGATTAGGTCTCCTTTCTTCCTGATTAGGTTTGAAGTACACGGAGGTGAACACATTAAAGCACATCTCGCCTTAACATAACCTTGCCATATCCCGCATTTTGCAACACCTTTACATCAAACAAAATTATTTTGTTTTTTCACAGAGCAGCTCCTGGCAAAGCCCTTGAATTGGCTAGGTATTTCCTGACTAGTACAAGCGGTGTCCCGGCAATAGGCGACACTGCGAACTTAACCGGTGTCGCCTCCTCGTGCCCGTGTCGCTCGCGGTGGCTTAGGCGGAGCGAAGGGCGGCCTCACGCTCGGCGCTGGGCAGCCGCAGCAGCGGCGCGGACTCACGGCGGCCGCCATCGCCTCAGGCCGCTCCCGCCTCGCAATGGCTGCCGGGAAGGGGCCGCGGCCACGTGACCCGCGGCCAGTCACGTGAGGCGGCGGGCGCTCGCGCTGCCTGTGCCGCCGCCGCCATGTCGTGCTTCCCGGAGCTCTATTTCAACGTGGATAACGGCTACCTGGAAGGGCTGGTGCGCGGCTTTAAGGCGGGGGTACTGCGGCAAGGCGACTACGTGAACCTGGTGCAGTGTGAGAGCCTGGAGGGTGAGTAGCGGTGGAGGCCTGAGGCAAGCGGGAACAGCCCCCCCTCCCCGCCTTCCTGAGGGGAATGTCCGGGCTGAGGGGCTGCCCGGCAGTGGGGAAAAGAGCTGATAGCGGCGTTTGTGAGGAGCTGTTCTCTCTTTACCCCATGGCTGCGGACGCAGCCGGTGTCCCGTCCTGGCCCCCCACCCCGCCCCAGCTGACTCAGTTTCCCGGTCAGCCCGGCCGTGTGATTGCAGCAGCTGATGCGGTGGCGTGAGGGAACTTGGCCTTCCACTGCTTTCTTGAGGTGGCCGTGTAGCTGGACCCTGCGGGTTTTGGGAGCCTGGTGGGTTTTGACAGGTGTTGCTGGTGAGACAGGTTTGTGCCTTCACTCCTTAAAGGGCAGGAAGCCTTTTAAGGCCTGGAATAAGGTTGTTGGTATAATCTAAGATCCCTGATATCCATGATTAGTGTTTAAGGAGATCAGGTCATGTAGGATAGTACCTGCTGTTATTGAAAGATCGCTAGTGGAAAAAAATCTAGTGCACATCTGAGTAAATTCACCAGTGAATTATCTGTTGCCTCTGATCTTGAGATCTCTTTCAAGGCTAATTCTGATTTCCAGCCATCATCTTTTTTTTCTAGATCAATGTGTACAAACTTGCAGAACCGTAAGGATTTCTTTTTTAACTGTGAGGGTGGTGAAACACTGGCACAGGTTGTTCAGAGAGGTGGTGGGTACCCCATTACTGAAAACATTCTAGGCCAGGTTGGATGGAGCTCTAAACAACCTGGTCTAGCTGAAGATACCCCTGATCATTGCAGGCAGTTGGACTGCATGGCCTTTGAAGGTCCCTTCCAGCCCAAACTATTCTGCAGTTCTGTCATCACCTGTAGGCAGCTCATCATCTTAACTAGCTGGTGCTAAACTGTTCCTCTGATCAGTGACCTGCTTAGCAGTTTTCACTCCTTGGTGTACAGAACCTGGACCACAAAGACTAAAACCAGGCCTGTCTTGAAATAAACTAGAAACACACATATCCAGAGATGCTGGTTGTTTTGATCGGTGGAACTATAATTATTGGATCATTCTTTCTTCTAAAAAAACTAATTAAGCGTCATTTTAATCTAGACAATCATTGCAGAGTGGTTAATTGACATTGACAGTTTAGACGAATCCCTGGCCAGCCCAGTCCTGGATGTAGGTTTCCTGGAGCTGCTCGCTCCAGGTAGCAATAGAATGGGAACAGAGTGCTGTGTTGTGCCCCAGCCTCTACCTCAAACATCCCCAGTATGTTTTTACTTGGCACAGAAGCTCTTTTTCTGCCTTTGTTTTTTTTTCAGCTCTTTGCAGTCACTGTCATTCCTGCTGTGGAGCCCAGGGCCTGAAAGAGAGCAGTGGGAGCGACTTCTGCTCTCTTGGTAGTCACAAGTCTCAGCATGCCCTGAACTGTGACTTTTTCACCTTTCCTGCAGATAACTTCCTCTTTGGAGTCTTTCTGTGCTCGGAGCTTCTCTTTTCTTGTCTGTTTCTCGGTTTCTGAACCAAGCTGCTTAAGCCTGGTTCTCCCTTGGGCTGGTGTTGGCTGCGTTTGGAATGAGTCACGTTGGAGTTCCCGTATGTTTGTCCTGGTATTGTTGCTGTTCTGTCCCCAGCAGCTCTCTGGTGGTGGCAGCTGCTGTGCTCTTGGTCACACTTCATTCAGAACCTGAAGGCTCTTCCAGATTCACTGCTCTTCCAAATTCACTTCTTGTTACTCCTTCACTTGGCTCGCCGTGCCCTTTCGGAGAGGGATTTTTCTTCAAAGGAGCATTGTTCTTTATTGCTTACATAGGTCTCTGGTCAAACATTTTCTTTCAAGACTCTGTCCTTTTAGTGCTGATTTTCCCATTCCACTACTTGTTTTCTGTGCTTCACAGATTTTAATATGTTCCTTTTCCTCCCAGATGCTCATCTGCCCTAAATCCAGGCAGTGGCTGATGTATTAGCAGCAAAAATGAATACTGGAGCATAAATTACTAATGCATTCTTCTCTACTCTCTGTTTAGTCTTTGCTGCTGCCTCTCACGTGTCTGGCTCTGCAGTTAGTCCCAGTCCTGGAGCAAGTGGTTGCCTTGGCCATGGAGAAAGCCTGAAGGACCAAGGCTGTTCTGGGTCTGGCCCTGGGAATTGGGTATCTGGCTGCTTGGAGGACGTTGTGCTTCCAGGTCTGGAATGCTGCTCCCTCTGGTGTGCCCAGATCAGTCTGGAAGCATTAAAGGATTGACTTGTCTGTTTCAGGACTTAGGCTGGCAGTTCAGTGCTGCTGGAAGGGAGGAAATCATGCTTTTCTGCATGATCCCCTGTTGTCTCTGCTTGTCTGATCACAAGGTAATCTGACCGGAGCTCTCCATTGTTGAGTCAGAAACTGAGAGCCAAATGGGCTGTCTGTGGTCAGGCAGGCTCCTGAGCTGGTCATGAGAAGTGCAGAAAAACATGGATTGAGGGTGTGTGTGAGAGAGCTGTTTTGGTTTAAGCTTTCTTTTAAACCCTGTAGCAATAACACCTTTAATCCCTTCTTTCAGCTCCAAAAATCCTGGTGCTCTGGTCGTTCCTCAGCTGGGCCCTGTGCAGTACAGATGAGCTGGGAGCGTTTGGAACCTGCCTGGTGGTCGCTCTTGTATCCAGTTCCTGCTTCTGACACAAGGTGTCAGTGAAGGACCTGGAGCTGCTTTCCCCTGCTCCAGTGCTGTGAGCATGGATCTGTGCTTGAGTGGAATCTGTTTGGGGCAACCAAACTTAGGAGTCACCCAGATTTCTACTGCCAAAAGATGGGTGAGTCATCTACAGCGCTTCAAGCTGTGGTGGCCTGTCAGGGGCCTGATGTTCTGTCAGGAGAACAAAAACTGTTGATGCCGTTGAATAGTGGTGAAGCTTTTAAGCAGCAGAGTTCAGTCTGGGGCTGGAATGTCGATTATCAGCTGGCTTTACTGTTGGTCTGCAGAGCTCCCTTCTGCAAAAAGTGTGCAGAGCCCAAGAAGTGCACAAAAGCATCTTGAACCAGGAGTGTCTTTACCCTTAGGTCAGTGTTCATGAGCATCCTATTGCTACTGCTTATTCTTGCTTCCACAGCAGCAGTGTAGAAAGCTGCTTTCTTTCTGGCTTGCCAGTGTTGTAGAGGTGACAGGTGGGTGAAATCCAGCAGCAGGATGTGTCACTTCTAGCTGGGTAATGAGGCTGAGGAGTGGAAGGGAGTTGGCTCAAGCTTGTGGCCTCTTTTGGGAGAGGCCTTCTGGAGACTGTGCATCTCAGCCCCACCACTCTGTGGGTGCTTGTGCCTCTGTCCGTGCAGTTGGCACAGCTGGGAGCTGGGATGCCTTGTAAACAGTGGTGTGCACTTGGAGGAGTGGCATCTGTCCATGGAGTTTGTCTTCCGTACACCAGGCTGTGTGCAGTGTGTGCTTTTCTTTTCATTGTCCCAAGGATCTTTTTTCTCCCCTGCAGGCTGCCATTGCTTTGAGGTGTTCAGCACGTCTCCTTTCACGAGAGAAGAGCAGGGGAGGCTGTGCTGTCTCTTTTCCATTTTATCACTGTGGCCCTGGAATTTAGGCCCCAAGAAGGCTGGAGTGAGGCTTCTCTTTCAGCATAACCGCATGGGCAGTGTGTCCTCTCCTGTGTAGGTGTTGTAGGGCTCCATACTGACTTCAAGAGTGCTTTTGGTGGAGCTCATGATACTCCCCTGTGTGAAGGGGGATCAGCACAGATCCTTTCCTGTGCAGCTCCTTTACTGTACTACCAAGCAGGGAGAGGCCACTTGATGGTCCCAAGGTGTGGCCATGCTTAGATCCATCCTGAGCTCCGAGAGTGGTTCAGTCTGAACTCGGGGGCTGTAGAAGCCAGGCCTTAATGTGCTGGGGACCTTTCACTGACATTCACACAATGATGATTTGTCACTCTCCTGACATCTTGGAGCCCTGTGTGAAAAGCTGACCCCTGTGTGTTGGGACTGTGCAGCAGGACTGACCCCTGGCCCCAAGAGCTTTCTCCTGCCAACGGAGGCAATAGTCTACAGGCAAGGTGAGATCTGAGGAAAGTACAGACCATTCCTGTCCTCCGAATGCTCACCTCTCATGTAGCAACAGAACAGTGTCCAAAATGCTGTTCTGCTAATTTTGGTGCTTTGTCCTGCATCCTGTATGGGTGTAACCACTGGCTGTGTCTGTTTCATCAACTCTCCTGTTAAATCAAGCTTCAGGAAAACATCGTTTATTGGAAGAATGATGGCACTTCCATAGCCTGCTAGATCATGGTGGCAAACAAACACTGTGGTCACTGGCTTCCTGCAGGGTTCAGCAGAGGCTCTTTGCTGTTTGTTCTGGCCTCCTTTACCAGGCAGAGACCTGCTTCATAGCTTCTCCTAGCTAAACTTCAAGCAGCAGCTGAGGTCAGCTTCTCAGCTCTGGTGCAGCTTCAGCCCTTGTTTGGGTCCTGCCCCTTGTTAGATGATGATGCTGTCTGGGTTTCCTGGCAGGTATTGCTGCTCGGCAGCCGGTCAGTGCTTTCATCTTGTTTTTCCTCAGCTGTCGGCTCCTGCAGCATGAGACTGTTTTCTGCCCTGTTTGTTTTAGTTTCTCAGTGATTTGTTGCCTCTCCCTTAACCCTTGCACTAGGTGCTGGGCTGATGTCCTGCACTGGGCCTTTGAGGTTACCGAGTGACTTAGAGCAGTCTGCTTTTTGGAGGGGGGAAAAAAGCTTATTGGGGATGCAGGCAGATGAGGAGGGGTTACCTTGCCTTTTGGACAGGTTAGGAAGGGGCTGCCTCGTTGAGGGGTTCCTCACAGAGCACGACCTGGCTGTACTGGGTTTGAAGCTCTGAGTGGAGTGAGTTCAGTCCCAGGAAGGGATGGGCTGGAAACACAGGCTGCTCTTTGGTGCTGAGGACATCTCAAACTGGTGAAAAGTCAGAGGTGAGATACCGATGGAGGAAAGAGCCAAAGAGGATGCTTCTCTGTCACTCAGATGAATTTGCTGCCTGACAACAGAGAAGAAGAGGTAGCACATCACTGCTGGTGGTGTGCAACCACAGGAAAGGTCTTAAATTCTGGAGGGAGCAAAGGGTCTCTGAGTTCTTCTTGAACGAGATTTCAGAGAATCAGCTTCAGGAGTGTCTGAGGTGGCTATAAACAGACCAAACAAACAGCAACAAGGCAAATGGTAATGACTGCAGTCTCCTGAAGGGAGACGTGGGCGATGTAGCTCATCTGCAGACTGCTGTGTAATCCCTCGGCTGCTTTACTGCCTCCAGCCTGGGAGATGGCAAATGATATTTTAAGTTTTCATATAGGCGGTGATGGCCCCAGGTGTTTTGGAGGAAGATGTCGAGGTTACAGCAGATAATTTTTTTGAAAACATCAGCTCAGAAGTTGCAGAAGCTGATTCTGTGCCTGTGCATGAGAAGACAGATCAGTCCTTGCCTGGAAGTGTTTGAGCCCTTAACTTGATTCAGAGCTCTGCAATGCAGTTACAGCAGGAAAGAAGGAAGGGCTGGAAGTCTGAGCTGATGGGGCCATGGATCACTGTCTGAGCAGGGCTTACAGGAGAGGCTTTGACTGACAGATGTCTGACAGACTAATGGCTTGGTTCCTTGTTAAGTCAAAGCAAACTTGCAGGAGAGGATAGTTGCATTAGTGTGGATATGAAGTCTCTTGTGAAAATGTCATCTGAAATGTCGAGGTGTTGGCACAGCAGTGTGTTGATTAAGCTCTGGTTGTGTTTGTGGCTCATCTACAGGCAGCTGCACGAAAACCAGAGGGCCTGATCTGAGAGTTGATAGGAGATGGCTGTAAGTACATGTCATGGTAATCCCAAGCACTACCCTACCCAGCTGAAAAAGACTGTCATTCTGACTAAACGGTTGTGTTCTTGCAGGAGGCAGCTTTCTGGGAGCAGTGACCTGGCCATAATTTCCTAGGTTTGGCAGGAGAGGAGAGAGAACAAAAGTTTTGTGGTCATTCAAGTAGCTCCCTTGCCAAATGCTGGCTCAGTCTGTTACTTAAAGTGTGTGAACCTCTTGGAAAAATGCCAGAACAGGCAAATGTATCTCTTAAAATCAGTCACTGGGTTGAGGTCTTGTGCTGTTGTTTGTGGGTATCTGGAGGAGCTCATCAGGAGGGGCTGGGCTCTAGCTGCAGGTCTCCTTTTCATCAGCAGCTGGGCAAGAGGCACTGCAAAGGCCATGCAGCCAGTGTCTTATCAACCTGCAGCGTGTGGGATCTCTGGCAGCTGCCCCTGCCATGGTGCTGCTCTGGCTCAGTCCAAGCTTGCGTTAGGAACCTGAGCTTTTGGAGAGCTTGGGGCTTGCTCAGCAGTGCGTCCATTTATTAGTCACCGTGCTACTGGGACAGCTCTTCTGGCAGCAGGTTTGTGAAACCACGGGATTAGTTTGCTCTCATCTGAGAAGCTTGACATGTGAATAGTCCTATTAAAAGCTCCCAAACCCTCTTGGCTGAGGCTTGGTGACTAGCCCAGCAGCTGGAGGAGGACAGGCTAGTGTAAAGCACTGATACACCGTGGGATGCACTGAGTCAGGGTTCATAAATCCGGTCCAATTTTTGGAAAATATGTTCCGTTTTGTCTGCTTGGATGCTAAAAGATTCAGAAAAGTTTAGTTCTGCAGTTTGTGGCTGGCCTTCCTTGTAAAAATGAATTCCAAGTGTTATATAAACATGGCCCTTATTCCAGTTGCAGCATAATGTGCTGGCTCTTGTGCTGTGGAGTTGGGGGCACAACCCCTTCATGGAGCAGGGCAAAATGTTCCGGCCAAGCAGCTCATGGGAGCTTGCTCAGAGCTGTTGGAGAGCCTGCAAGGCACAACGTGCAGCTGTGTGCCTCTGGTCCAGATGCAGCACAGCTCTGACTTCCAGGAAGTACAGCAAACTTCTTTTTGTGTCACCAAGTCAGTAGCATCAAGTGACACGATAGCAAAGCAGCTGCTTGCGACCTCAAAAGCAGAGTTTTGGGTTGTGGTGACAACAAAACAAACCAATGGTGTTGGAGTTGAGGAAACAAGCTTTGGCAGCTTCCCTACTGAAGGCAGATCTGGGAGGATATGCAATAGCTGCTTCCTCTCCAAAGTCCTGTATGCTGCAAAACAACATCACATGCCTTTTTGGGCAGACTTAGCTTCCATTAGAGCTCTGCACAACTACTGGGAACTGCAAGTAGGAGGTATATGAATGCAGCTACTGCAGTTCCCTGTGCATTCCCTTGCAATCTGAGCTTATGGGTATAATACTCTTACCAGGACCTTTTCTCTCATATTCATTGAGCATATTGATCAATTTTGTTCCATGTTTTCCTCAGTTTCTTCTAAAAGCAAACTAGTAAAGTCCTGATCTGTCAGAAACTTATTATCCACTCAGAGTCCAAAGCTCATCATTCAAGAGCTTTAAAAAGTGGGACAAAAACTCATTAAGACATAGTTCAGGTAGATTTCCCATCTATCTTTGCTTTCAGAAATCAAGCAATTGCAGAACAGATGGCTCAGAACCCTTTGCACACAGTGTGCTGCCCGTGAGCTGGGCTTTTTGAAGATTTTAGGAAGTGATTACTATCAATAATAATCCTGTGCTGGCTGCGTGGAGGTGAGGGACATTCCAGGTTCTGGCATGATCTGGTGTTTGGCTCTGTAGCATGTTTGTGCTGCAGACTTGACTGAGTTACTCAGGCAATGTCTTCTCCCTGCGAGTGTGAGCATAAGCTGGCCATGATTTGGTAGAACAAACCACAGCTGGTCAGCTGCAGATTACCCTGGGGAGCAGAGATCTGGGTTAGAGCTCTGCTTTGCTTCACCCTTGATGTGTGTAGTTGGTGGGGAGCTCTCTTTGCTACATTCAGGATTCATAGAATTATTGAATGCTTTGGGTTGAAGGGACCTTAAAGACCATCTTGTTCCAAACCTCCTTCCATGGGCAGGGACACCTTCCAGTAGACCAGGTTGCTCCAACCCCATCCAACCTGGCCTTGAGCACCTGACAAACTGAGTGGTACTTAAGTCTCTGGCCTTTATTCTCCTTCCCTATAAACTTCATCTGTTTTCTGCAACACTGAGCAGTTGGAACATCTTTGTAGCTACGGAGTGCTGGCCATCTTTGCTAGAGTTCCTTGGAAATACCCAGAAGAGTCAGTTGGCTTGGAAGCCGTTTGACCCCTGATCCCTTGGGCTCAGAACAGTATCATGCTGTACAGGCTCGGGTTGGAGCCTGAGGAGGAGCTCTCTGGCTTGTGCCCATGGCTGGGTGTCATGTCAAAAGGTCAAGTTCCTCAAACCAGGCTGAGTGCTTGCTCTGACCTCGGTGCTGTGGATGCTTGTGCCATAATGCTGAGGACTCATATGGCTCAGTGGAACTGAAAGGCAGCCTCAGTAATGCTGCTTCAGAAAAACCAGGGAGAAATGTCTTTTGTTTTCTCTGGATGATGTGTTCACATCTGGTTTGACTCAACTCTTTCAGCTCCTCTCTTACCCCATAAAGGTCTTGAATCCCTGGGAGGATGCTTGCCTAACTGGCCTTCTGAGGTGAAGCTGAAGGGAGATGAACATTGTGTACCAATGCAACTAGTAGAGCTCTGAGGAGTAGGATTGTATGACGTTCCTCGGTTCTGGATTCAGTTTTTCCACAGAGACGCTTAAATGCTTTTGGCTCAAACAGTGCTTTTATCTTGACAGAACTCAGCATGTTGTGGTTGCTTGTTGGCCAGGACTGCAGCTTGGTTGGGCACCTGACCTGCAAGCAGGGGTAACAGAGGAAATAAAGGTTTCCTCTGCTTGAAACTGGAGAAAGGGCAGACTTCTGAGCATGTTCTTCCATCTTGGGCAGGGATTGCCTACCCTGTGAGATGGATTTAAATGGTCTTCATCTTCACTAGCCCCTCTCTACCTATTAATGCCTGAATTGTATTTACCAGCACAATTAGCTGGGCTGCTTTGATAATGTAAGACCAAGATGGTTTATAATTTCTAAGTTGCTGTTTTTGTCTTTTTGGTTTTGAAAGCTTTACAAATGTCTGCACATCACTGGTATCTGAGGAGACTTGCTGTGCGTGCAGTTAGGTTCTTGGTTGTGATTTTTTCAGAGGAGCCTGCACCCAGAACCCTTTTGGCTAGAGGAAGTGCTTAAGTTTATTTGGTTTTTTCCTCCCCCTGGATTTCTAGCAAGTACCTCCTAGAAAATCAGTAAGCTTCCACCTTGACCTAGCAGAGTGAACAGCTGGCCCCAGTGTGTGTGCTCAGTTACACAGATGCTGTCACAGGTTTGTCTTTAAGATGAGGCAAGGCTGATACGGTGAAACACTGATCTTTTCCTGCATTTGGGTTGTCCATGATAAAACTGAGAACAAATATAAGTGCATGACCTAACACATGCCATTTGTCTAGGTGATCTTTCAGAGAATAGAGTGCCTAGAGAAGTGCTGAGCAGCAGCTCTTTTGGCTATACTGAAAAAAAAAAAACCCAAACCCAGCCCAAAACCCTCTAGAGTGGATTTTTTCTTTCTTTTTCAGATTTGAAACTGCACCTCCAGAGCACAGACTATGGGAACTTCCTGGCCAACGAAGCCTCCCCGCTCACTGTGTCCGTCATTGATGACAAGCTGAAGGAGAAGATGGTGGTGGAGTTCCGTCACATGAGGAACCACGCCTATGAGCCCCTGGCAAGTTTTCTGGACTTTATCACGTGAGTACCAGCTGATCATGAGCAGCATTTGAAATGCTGGTGTTCTTCCAGACTTGAGAGCTCTCAGGCCAGCTTTCTACTCTCAGCCCTGCGCCTGCTGTGTTTTATGCAGCTTCTTGAATGAAACGGGTGTGATTGTATCTGGAGGTCTCAAAGCAGCAGCATTGTCGTATCACTGTGTTGTTGAAGGCTTCTGTTCCCAGGGAGCCTGTGCTCCATTGGTACAGCTGCTTGGCTGCCTTCCATTGCAGTACTGATTCAGTCTCTTAGAGGTACCATTTATCTTTGTCCCTTGTGTTAAATGTTCTTGGTTTTTTAAAACTGCTGTAAAACACAGGCGTGCCATGCATGTGCATTGCAGGAGTTGCCTGCTAGTTCTGAGCCACTGAGGTTGATCAGCCTTCATCAGGGCTGATGTGATTCTCCTGTCCCACCCCAGGGGCTCTGGCCCCACAGAAACTGGTTCAGGGAGTTGAGCTGGCCAGAAATTGAACAACTTTTCCCTTTTGGAGTTAACCTTTGACTGGTTTTTCTTGGACAGCTCAGTGGGATCCAGCAAATGCCAGCACTAGGGGAAGGCAGGACCTGGAATGTGCAGCAGGGAAACACAGGCCTGCAGCAGCCTCAGCACGTCTCTGTCAGTTGGTGGAAACACATGGGGCTTCCACAGCAGGTTCAGCTGATGTAAAAAGCTTGAAATAGCCCAGCAGCCTTGAGGTATCTTCTCCCAGTGGTTTTGTACAACCCTCTGCTTCCCAGTGTGCTGCTCTTGTTTTGTTCGGTAACAAAATGGAATCGTTATTGGCAGAGGGATACTAGTTGTCCTAGCTTGCATCTGAAACGTGGAAGTAAAATTGACTTTTTTTTCCTTTCCTTGGTCTTCCTGTAAGCTCTAGTTGAGCTTGCAAACTACACAGCTAGTGGTCTCCTCGAACCACCAAGGAGATGCCTCAGGGACAAAAGTGAGTTTCTGGTTCAGTAGAATGTGACTTCAACTTGCATTTCTGAGAAGATCATGCTCTATTCTCAAGTGGGATAGTTAATGTATCACTTCTGGTACAGTGAGCCTGGGCTCATCTCAAGTGCTCTGGCAAGTGATATTTAATCATGCATTTTTGGCAGGTTTCTGTTATCCTGCTTACCAGCTAAAAGTTCTTGAATGATGCAGGCTGATGTAGAAAGATCTTTGTGGTTAATGGAAAAATTTTAAATTTTCATCTGTCTGTGACATCTCCTGCGTTTGCAAATATTGAGTAAACACCTGTCTCTCTGCCACCTGCCTTTGTATTCACTCCTTTCTGTGTCTGGGTGCTACTGCTATCTTACTTTCTAATCCAGTGGCTCCAATCTATTATTTTCTGTGTCAGTGTGTCAAAACTGTATCCTAAGCCTTTCCTGTTTTCTAAGAAATAGTTTTTACTTATAAGCTTGTTAGTAAAATTTCTAGAGTTTTCATGTTTGGACCCAAATACGGAGCAAAACATTACTAAGCTCCCATTTTGCAGCAATGTTTCCAATGTATGAAGCAATTTCTAGTTCATCATCTTAGCTGTGCAGAGCAATCTCTTCTATACTCTCAAACTTAAGTTAACTCTTAAAACACCACTTTGTCCATCTTGAATTTTATGTCAAGGCATCAGTGCTATTTGAGCTTGGCAATATTAGGTGGGTGGCCCTCCACTGTTGCTTTTCCTTTACTGTGTTATAGGATTATGAAAATGTCTCCATGGAATTATCATAATAATCACTAATGCTTCTGTCATATCTGTTTAAAGGCAATAGTTTGGGCAGCACAGCAGTATCTTGCAGGCTTTAAAACTTTGCTGTTGCCTAAGAGTCTCACTTTAATAACCAGTGTGTGGCAAACATGAGCTGAATGGTCTCAGACCATGCCTGCCTTGGTTTCACACTGCCTGACTTGGTAGGAAGGCTATGGATGGCCATGGAAATCCAGTTCCTCTTAACTTCAGTCCTGTTATCTTTATCCAGTGTCTATATCCCCCTTGTGTTTTGCAGAAGACCATAGACATCTTGTGTAGTCGCAAAGGCTGGCTCTTACCAGCTGTTGGGATGACTTTTTAAAACTGGTGTTCTGCCCTCAACTAGATTTCACTTTGATCTTGTTCTGCTTCTGTCATTCTGATTTTGATGAGTTCTCTAAAGGAAAACATGATTCTGTGCAGATACCTCTGTCTCTTGCTACTGCTTAATCTCTTTTTGGATATATTGTTTCTGTTCAGCACAGAATGTTCCTTCCTCCACTTGTCTTCACTCTTATCTCTTCCTTTCCTTTTTCCCCACAAGATTTGCTTTAATGCCATTGTCTACAGTGCTGCCTAGAGGAAGGCAAAAGGTGGAGCAGGAGAAAGTTGTTTTTCCATATGGAATGTCTGCATTCTTGTAGTCTTTTGTGCAAGGAGGTCAAGTGTTCAGTTGGGTTTTGTTGGGGTTCTGCTGCACCGCTGATGGAGGAGTCTCCTCTGGGTCTGCACTCATCACACCAGTGGAGTATTGTTGGAGTAGAGAAGGTGTTACCAGCTTTGACTGGTCCAAGGTGGGAGTCACTATCAGGGTATTAGAAACTCTGATAACTTGTAATGACTCTACAGGCAGGTTAAAACAAGATACATTGAACCACGAGGAGTTTGGAGAGGGTGCTGCTTTTGCCCAGCTGTTCTTAGTAGCTTCTTTTGATAAAACAAGTATTTTGGTGACAGGCCTAGTAGAAAAGAGACTTCTTAGGCTGTGACTTCTTAGGCTGCCTTTCAGACTGTGTTCCCTGAAACCGTCCCTTGAGTTGTTGCAGGTCTTGGTTTGGGGCAACGGACAGAAATTCCAGAGATTTTGTCTGCTGACAGTGTAAAACTTCCCATGTGTGTCCCAAATAGTTGGAGTGGAGAACAGCTCTCTTTGGAGCTGGTAGCACATACTTGTGCCAGTGGTTTTCGTCTAGCTCAGGCATGTATGGAGGCAGCACTGTAAAAGTGTTCAGCCAAAGGATGTTGGCAGTGCTGGGGATTTTGTGCTTGTGCACCCAGAGGTACTGTGTGATCCTGCCTGCCTGGGGGACACTGGGACAAGCCTTTGCCTCTTGATTTTTCATTCTGGGTGCACACACACATAGGTGGTGATTTATCTTAGCCTTTTGAACATGACTATTTTCCACTCCATTCTTTCAGGGAAGTTGATGAGACTTGAGCAGGAAATGATAAAGACTGCTCCTGGTAGACAGCTCAAGGCAATTGAGGCACCAGGTGGTCAGAAGAAGAAATTGTACTCAACTGGATGTATCTGTGTGCTAATAGTACACAGGCTGAAGTGAAATAAAAATAGTAGAAAGATGTGGAAAGTTTGAGCAGGGCTGGAAAGCTTGAGTTCACCGAGACCTCCTTTGAGCTGTAAACAGAGATTTTTAACATTGAGTGGGATTGTAGGAGGTGTGTCTGGCTCAAATTGAAAGGAAATGTTTTGTAGCATGTCCAGTTCAGCTTTGAAACTCGTTGCTGCTTGGATGTCTTTGTATGTACTTACCTTTTTGGCCTTCTTGGGACTCCTGGATAACCTCATATAAGATGAGCCCACTGGGGCCTCTTAACACTCATTGGTAGTGGCCACACTGTGCATGGCTGATGCCAGGAGGTGGATCAAGCACTTAAAAAACAGTCAAGCTTTCTCCTTCCTGAATGTCCTGCTGAACCTTTGAGGTGGTTTTGAGTGGACCATTGGCTTACTGTTGTGCTTTTTTGAGGATGCTCTGATCCGACTCAGGACACATTGCTGAGATCTGGGGAAATGCCAGATTGTGGGAGCAGCTGTGGTCCTTGTCTCCTCTGGCTCCAGCACCAGCCTGCCAGGAGTCATGCCCTTTTCCCAGGTGAAATGATACCCTGTCATTTCACTTGCCTGTTCGAGGCAGGCCCTGCAATAAGTGAGGCCAGGGAAAGGAGAAGCAGCAGTAGGGGCGGTGCAGGGGCTCTGGGGCACAGGGTGCGTGTTCCGTGCCGGCTCCAGGGAGCGGAGGCCGCGCTGCCGGTTGCTTGCCGGAAGGTGGCACTCCAGCCCCGTGCTTCCTGTCCCCAGGTGCGCAGCCAGCACAGTTGGTGGGGATGTTCACCTGGGGAGGTGGGCAGGAGTTAACATCCATCCTGAGCACAGGAGAAAGGACAGTGTTTAAAAGCACGAGGACAAAACTGACTCCAGAACGCGGCTAGGCAGCAACTCCAAAGTAAAGTCTTTGTTCCCCAAGTCACTTGCTGCCACTGATTTTTATTTTTTTTTTTTTTGTCCTGTTGTGCTCCTCTCCTGGCACCACACTGACTCTTTCCTGGCTCTGGTTCTCTCCAGGAACTCTTCTGTGGCAAGTGTTGTGTTCTTAGTACCAAAATAAGGGAAATCAGCCAACTTCCTCAATTTGTTTTTTCAAGTGGTGGCTGTAGCTGGCAGCCTCTGCCACTGCAAGCAGAAAGCTCGGCTTGCTGAGCCTGCTGCAGTCTCCATAACACACCTGCTAGCTCTGCATCTTGCCACGCAGCTCCTTGCTGGAAATCTGCTGGTGCTTCCCCGTGTCTTTCAGCCAGCCATAGTAGGTTCTGAGTGACAGGCACAAATTGTCTGTTAACATCTCTGCTCCAACACAAACAATGGACTGTTCGGCTGAGGGAATGCAGTGATGTTCTGTAGGGCAGCAACAAACAGGTATTAAGTGTTCTTGAAACAGCAAAAGCCACTTCCTGAATTCAACAAGCACATATTGACTTGTGGGATGGAAGTGGGTTTTAGATTCTTCTTAGTGATGTGCTGCCTTGCCTTTCTGTACAGACTTTGTTCTTTGTGTTAGCCTGACACGGTGCCATGGCCTGTCTCTCCCTCCTTCCAGTGCTCCTGTATATGGTTTAGATAGGAATGACATTATAATAAAGAATCCTGACTCCAGCCTGCTGTAGCCTGATCAGATTGCCAGCTTTAGTATTTTTCCAGTGGCAGGGAAGAAGGTTTAGTGGGTTTTTTGGGTTGGTTTGTTTGGTTTTTGTTGTATGTGGGGTTTTTTGTTTGGGGTTTGTTTTGGGTTTTTTTCCCTCTCCATTTTTTCCGCGGTCTCTTCCGTGCTCTGGGAAGTCTGCAGCAGACCAGTGTCAAGGCCCTGGCAGCTGTTGTGCCCCTTGAGCCCTCACAGCAAACTGATGGGCAGAGAAGGGTTTGGTCTTGTCTTCAGTGGGGGAGCTGCTGGCAACTGTGGGCACTGAGTGTCCTGTGGGAGTGAGGGCTAGGGGCAAGCTGGCTCTCAATACATCTTCCAAATCTGTGATCAAGCCTGTCATCTAGAGGACAGACTAGGTCATCTTTTATCTTTTTCTTACCAGCCTGCAAGGGCTGGGAACCAGGTTCTTTTTTTGCCCTGAGGATGCAGCTGGGAACTTGGCTTTCAGTATGTTTTTGTGGTCACAAGATGTGTTTTTGATGAGGCTGCATGTACCTTTTCCCCTTGTGTGTGCCTTTTCTTAACTGACACTTCCCTCTGTTACCTTCTCCCTGACCCAGTCCTGCTCTGCCTCTCCCCTGCCCTGGGTAGATCTAGTTTCTGCTGCGCAGCTTTGAATTCAATTTTAATTTTGCAGCAGTGGTTTTTCTGGAGACAAATTTTGCAATTGCTACTTAAGCTAAAGAGCACTAATCTTATTCTCTGGAGTAGGAAGTTGTCTGTCTTCATTCTAGATGTACTGGAGTGTGCATCCTGGCATAACGGTGGAGGTTACAAAATATGACTGCATCCTTTTGAAATCCTTTCCTGCAGAAGGAAAAAACCCTTCAAATGCTTTACATTAGATGTAGTTCATTCTGACAAGTCCTACAGTCTGAAGGATCCTTCCTAATGCTGCTGCATTTAAACATTGTACTGTTTCAGTCAGGTTCCTTGGTGGCAGTGGGGTTAGGAAGCAAAAAATACTGTAGTGGCTGGAGATTCTGCAATAAAAGGTTTAAGAGCCTTTTCTGGCAGAGGTTGTTTTGGCAAAGCAGCACAGATTTCTGACCAGCAGCTTCCTTGTTTGCAGGGAGTGCAAAGTTGAACTGATAAGCCAAGTTCTTGGAGGGATTATGCAATATTTAAAATTAGAGGGCATGTAGCTAATGGTCTGGAAATGATCAGAGATTTGTGTCCTCTGGATGGTGGCATCAGAGCTGCATCTGCTCACCTGCACTCCCAAAGGATGCTGATCTCATACTGGTTTCCCAGAACCAGTGTCTGTGATGATGGGTTGCATGGTGGTGACTCTGGGAGCCATGGTGTGACTGCGGGTGCCCTCATTAGAAAGGGAATCTTTGAAAAGTGTGTTTCACTGTATATTACATTAAAATGCTGTTTTGTTTGGGTTTATTTTTTTCCTGATGCCTGAAAAATGTTTAATTTGGCCAGTGGATTTGAATGGGAGCAACCTAACTGTTCTGCTATGGAGCAGCATTGTTCTTAACCGTGCATTAACACAGTGCCTGGCAAACAGTGAACTGTGGTAGTGATCAGAAAAGCTAACAAAATGTTACTGGTGGCAGTAAAGATGCTCAAAAAGCAAGTGATGAGCTCCAGATTTCAGCCCATGTGTCCCTAAGGGAGGTCTTCAGTGAAACTCTGCAGAGTCTGAGAAAGGGCTCTAGCATGCAGGCTCTGGGTGATTAGGTGAGAATTTATTGCCCCTGGTCAGGGCAATTTATTGCCCCTGTCCAAGCTCATGAGGTGTCATCCACAGGCAGTGTGTGGACTTCTGTATCTCCTTGGGCTTTGTTTAAAGCTCAGTTTCTCTGGTGAGTCTGCAGGAACAGTCCTTGTACTTCCCCCATGTTCCTCTTGCAGTCTTTTCCTCAACACAATGAAAAGAATGTCTGTTAGAGGCACAAAACAAGAAGGGAAGGGAGTGTGTATTAGGAGGTATCAATGCTGCTCAAATCAATTTGTGTGACTGCAGCTTTTCCAGAAGAAAACCCATGTGCAGTGTCTTCAGCTGAGTGTGCACTCACTAAGCAATTCTGTTTACATGTAACATGCTTCATTCCTCGACTGAAACCATTCCCAAGATCATTCATGCTTGACCTTAGCAGCTTTTGTTTTCCTTTTACCTTTCCATTATTTGCTCCACCCAATACTCTACACTGGCAAGTTCAGCCCAGAGAAGGTCTGGAGGCCAAGGGCGCTGCTTCTGAAGGCTTCCTGGGGGCATCTTGGGTCCCAGTCCCCTCTCCCAGGTCCATTCTGTAAGCTAGTTTGAAGTCTAGCAAACGCTTGTGTAGTGCTTTGAGTAAGTACCACAATATTTAGAGGCTGAGCTGAATCTTGTGTCTGCCTCCTATGGTTTACTGCATGTCAGGTGGGATGATGAATTTTCTTGTTTTCTGCGGGCAGCAGGTCTGTATGCACAGAGATGTTCTGCACATTGGCTGGGTCCAGACCACACATTCACTCAGAAGCAGGTAAAGGCTTTTAGGCCTTTAAATTCATTCAGGTTTCTTAGCTACTAGAGACAGATTGGGGCATAATGTGAACAGTGCAGCCTTTCCTCTTATTTTATATCCCATGAAATGTTGTGGGGTTCGTGCTTTACAGGTAAGATAAGAAAAACTTTATGCAAGTTTGATTTCTGCAGCTGGTCCCTGTGAAAGCAGAATGATTACATGTTTTTGGTCAATATTTAAAATTTAATTAGGGCTCAAGTCTGTTCAACATGGCGCAGAATGCCAGGGCTCAGCTTTGTATCAGCCTTATGTTTCTCAAACTTTAGGAGATCAAATTTAGGTAACCAGAGATTCTTGCACCAGGCTGCAAGGTGTTCAAAACATTCCCTGGTGTTTCAAGGGGTTTTTACAGATCAGGAACAGTGAGTCAAATTCATAAAGCCTTAAAATTAAAGGTATTTCTTGTAGCTTTTCTCTTGTTAGTCTTTAATGCAGCTAACACTGTATCACTGCATGTAAGTTAACAGATGATACCAGTGGAAAACTGAGGTCAGTATCCCAAGAGACCCAGACTAGAGGATGGTAAAAATCATGTGGAGATACAGCTAAATATAGATTAATGCTGAGAACATTCCTGGATACTTGGTTTTGAAAGGCTGCCACAGCCTCTGTAGTACTGTGAAGTTATAACTCTTTGCTCTCAAACGGTCTTGTTGATCTAAGTTTAGCAGAGCACCCACTTCCTGGCTGAGCGCCCTTGGTTTGTGGTGGCCACCATGAAATTCTCAGCTTTCTCTTTGGCAGGTTCACGAATGTAGCACTTAGGTATGGTTTGTATTGGTGTGACTCTAGGAAGGACAGTGTGCAAAGATAGAGAAGAGATCAGCAAGGATGCTTTGAGCAGAGATCATCGCACACTGCATCTGCTCTTGCTGTTCCCAGGACTGTCTGAGCCTCAGCTGCAGATGAGAGGTGGAACTGCTGCTGATCTGACCTGTTCTAATACGAACTGAAAAACTGATTAAAGGATTTGACTCTGTTCACGTCCATTGTCTATTACTCAAACAAGTCTCAGTGAGGCACTGAGATCTTCCTGATGTGCAACATTCCTCTCCTTTCCAGATCAGACATCTGTGCAGTTATTTACTAATGATCTTAAGCCGACCCCACAGATACAAACATCTCAGCTGTTGGCACTATTCTTAGTGTCAGCCACTGCTCTTTTGGGCTTTGAAGTCTGTGTGTTGCTTTCCCCCGTGGCTGCTTAACATTTGGAGCTTGAGAGAGGTGTGACAAGTGGCTCTGTGTACCAGCACAGTATCCAGTGGGATATAGATGGGTGTATTTATGCACAAAAAATCCAAGGAAGCAGCAGTACAGCAGCCTGAAACTTTTTCCCTAAGTTACTTCTCCCATCACCCCCTGAGTGTGTGAACTGAATGAGCTGCAAGAGGGAAGCACTAGATGCTAAAGTGACTATAGTCAAAACAACTTCATTATCTTTTAAAGCTGTCTCTGGAATTCATGCCGAGTTCAGAGCACTGCTCTGATCCCACTGGAAATTTCCCTTTTTCATCCCAAAATAAATTCATGCTTCTATAGTAATCTGAGTAACTGCCCAGTGCAGTCACATAGGAACTTTGGCCTTGCTCACAGTAGTCTGAGTTAATGTCTAATGCTGGTTTTGGAAAGCATTAAAGCTGCCTGAGCAAGGCAATATCTTAACCCATCCTGACAAAACCCCTGCTATGCACCTCTGCATTGGCCCACTGCTGTCTGTTGGCTGTGACATGGAGGGCTGTCCTCATGATCCCTTGCAGAGCAGCTGTTGGAGCTACAGTTTTGGCTCTACTTTTGGAGGATCCCTGAGACTCTCAGGTCATGCAATATTCCATCATTAGTCATGCTTTGTGACTACTTGCAGTATTGTTAACGGTTTTTTTAGTATCCTGGAACAGAAAGCAATAAAAGACCAACCTATCTGCTGTAGGACAATGACTCTTTATGATTAGATTAGATTAGTTAGTGGAGGAGGGAGAAGCTGTAACTGTTTTGGGGTCACTGCCTTGCAGGGCTGTGCCTGAGTGCCTTGAGGCCAAGTTGTAAATGCCCCATATGATGAGTGTTCATGCATTTCATGTGCTCCTATGCTAAAACAGCCTTTCCAAATATTCAGTGGGCCACTGCAATCTTTCTTGCATATCTCATTTATCAGTGTCTCTACTTATGTAATGCCAGAAGGAGAAAACATATGTTGTCAAAGTACTTGTGTATGGCTTTTGCACTGGTGTTCTACTCCTGCTTGATTCTGCTCCATAGCTACCCATGGGTGACTATGTCAGGATTTAGCTTCTGTGGGCTGGCTCTCCCCTCTTCTCTTTGAGGGCTCTCTGCTGTGTCTGCCTGAGACCATACCTCCCAAAACCAGCAGTGAGAATGAGCTCTGGCCTGCTGCTACTGGAAGGAAAGTTTCCCCCACCAGTGCCTCTCTTTTGGCTTCTCTAGGCATATCCTAGCCTGACTGTGTTCTTGTTATCTGAGTGTCACCCAATGCATATTGTTCTGCAGTGGGAGTCACTGGAGGAGCCAAGATAGTGGCTCCAGTTGTCTCAGACTTCAGGAAGCTGTAAATCATTGTCTCTGCACCGTTGTGGATGATGCTGAGGATATTTCTATGTTTGCTGACTCTTTTCGGTCCCTTAATCAGAAATTATACTCTCCTGTGAGATGTTACTGACACTTGTCAATATTGACTAAAATTGTATTTCTGTGAGTGTGAATTGCTGCAATATATGACACCTCTGTCCAGTGGGTGACAGGAAGAGTTATGCCTGGTGTAACTGTGCATGTCAAACCTGGCTGGTTTTGTGCCCATGTCCCTGGGTGAGCAGAAAGCAGCTCAAAGCAGGAGTGTCAAACACATTTGTGTGCAAGAGAGTTTTGCTATGAAGAGGCTGTCCAAGTGGGCTTCATGGTGTTGCAAGTGACAAACTACTTCTATTTTCTTATGTGTCCCAGAACATGGTCCTCTTATTAGCTGCACTGAGAGCTAGTGAAGGTTAAAATGCTCTTGGAGGGCTCTGAGCAGGCATTAACCATGAAAGCTGAAACATTTGAAGCTGGTTAGAACTTTATGGGATATGAGGAAAATGACAACAAAAGTTGCTCTATTACACAAGTAGTTGGAGGTTCTTGGAAACACTGCTGCTGCTGTACTTAATCTATTTCTTTGGGCCAAAGAGGAGATGCCAGCGTAGCCAGGACCTCTGCTGTGGTCTTGGGACAGCTTTGGTGATGGAGGCAGATGGGTCCTTGTTGAAACCTGACACAGCAATGTCACTGTTGCCCCTTCCACAAATAAGAAGAGGCTTTTCCAGCTCCCCTGGCACTGGAAGACTTGTCCTGTAGCCACAAGTGACTAAGCTGTGACTGATTTTATTGGGGTGAAGTAGGACTGAAAGTGAATGAGGATGGTTTGGCCTTGCCTGAAGTAAATGGAACTATTGTGAAGGATTAGGTAGTGCTGCTGGTGTCTGCCTGGCCTTAACAGGTACAAGAAGACCTTTGTCCTGCTGTATTTGCCTTGTTATTGTGAAGGTTTGAAATGCTTTCAGGAGGGAAATTTGAATGAGAATTCCCCTTCTGTCTCACACATACTGACTCTTCCTGCAGGGATGAATCCTTTGACATCAAGATTTAAGGAGGTGAAGTAATCTTTAAACAGTTGGTGCTTCCTTAGCACTTGGGCTATAGACTGTGGATTTCCCAGACCTCCCTGAAGGATGAGGAAACAGTCGAGTTAAGGGGTATAAATTAAACAGGGAGGGCCATGCTTTGCTGTCTGGCACTGGAAGCCAGCTGCAATGTCTTTCCTGAGACCATCAGTCCAAAAGCAGGAGCTTCCATGTGTAAAGAGACTTAGATTTTGGCAGCTCTCCCAAAACCTGGCTGTGGCCTTTGTGCTGAGCTAGACTGGGAAGGGATGAATGAGCTTGGTGGGACTCCAGTGAGCTGCTCTGAAGACCTGAGAGCAGTAGGGCTCCAGACACTTCTCAGTTCCTTTATTGTACGGTTGACGTTGGCAAGGCTCCTTGCAAATATCTTGTGGAGAGTGGTATCTGTAGTAAGCTGGGGATAGGAAGGAGGTGTGCTGGCATACATGACTGTATTTCCTTACCTATTTCCTTACCTGGCATACATGACTGTATTTCCTTACACTGTGGGCTGAGTTAAAATAACAAATTTGGTCTGGTTGTATATTGTTGCTTTGCTTTGTTGAGAGAAGTGCTGGTCATGGTCTTTCCTTAAAGCTGCTGTGTTGTACTAAGGAAACTTGGATGTTGAGGGCAGATGGTGGAGTTGGGAATGATCTTCTGTATCTTTGTTCTGGTGCAACTCATGGAGAAGCATCTGTGTTAGGGTGCAGATGCTTTTATTTACCAGCTGCTTACTGCAAGAGACTTACCTCAGTTCTCATAAACAGGCCCTTCTTGCTGTCCTGGAGATTGCAGTCATCTCCATGGTGAGAGCTGCACAAACAGGAGGGAAGATAATGACCTTGCAGATTAAAGGGCAAAAGGAGGTTTCCTAGTACATGAAGCTTGTGCTGATTGCCCTGGTTCTAGATTGAACCAGGAAAGGTAGGCTGTGAAAACAGAAGGGTGCTCTGCAAAAATCATAGGGCCAGGAGGTGCATTACTCAGCCCTGCAGTGTGGAGAGAAAAAAGCAGCACCTGTTTGAGGAACTAAGGTGTGGATTTGATGTTTTCATGGACATGCCCTTTGAGCATATTTGAGAGGCAATAAGCCCATCTAATAAAAACTAGCAAAATCTGCCTTTAACTGGCTCTGCTTACCTGCCTTTGATGTGGTTAAAGGGAAGCAGGTCTGCACTGTGCTCTTTGTTAGTTTGGAAATGCAAAGACCAGCAGCATCCCAGTGTGTGTCTGTTAAACATCACCAGAGCCTTGCCATGCCTGTCTTCACCTCGGTCCCAGGATGCTGGCCTCGAGTTCCCTTTCTTCAGTACTCAAGTACCTGTGGGAAGCCTGACTCTCATCAACTCCAGATGTGCATAGCTCCTTTTGCCATTCTAGTTCAGGCCTGATCTCATTTGTTTTGAAGCAGCTCCTGGCAAGGAGCTTATTCAAGTCTTTTCTATCATCTAACTTTTTAGAGTTCTAGGAGTGCAGTCAAGGGAGTGTAAAATGCCACATACCCTGCTCTTCAGCATCTGTGCTTCTTCCCTGTGCTACTGAAGGATATGTGCAAAAGCAACTTCTGCTGAATTAAAAAAAAAAAAAAAAACTCATCTCATTTGATGTTTTTCAGGTTCTCAGCTTGGTTGGCTTGTGGCTTAGCTGGTGGTGAAGATGCCTAGAGTATCACTGCTGTTCTTGCTGGGGACACTTGGTATTTATGCGATGCCTCTATCCCTTGCTTGGACCTTCTACTTTGAGGAGGCTACTAGCCTTTCATGTGTTCCCAGTCTTCAGGCTAGCTGTGTCTCTCTTCTCTGGCTGGACTGGGAGTACTGGGAGGTGTTCTTTCTCCTCTGCTCAGGGGAGGCCTCACCTGGCATGCTGTGCCCAGTTCTGAGCTCCTCAGTGCAGGAGAAAAATGGACATATTGGAAAGGAGGGCTACAGAGGGTTTGTGTTGGTGGAACTTATGCCAGGTACTGTGATTCCAGATTGAATGTCCCATTGCTACAGTGCCAAAGACTGAATCTGCTAATCCTGAGCAACATAAGTGGAGAACTCGGTTTGGGGCGTCATAACTTGGGCTAATGCGAAGAAGTTTGTAGCTTTTGGTGTAAGGTGTGAAAAACCTTGTGTGTAGTTTCTTGAGGGTGTGAGTGGAGGTTGTGCCAAAGCTGCCAGTCCTGTTGTTGTTGGAATGGAGTGAGGCGGCAGAAATGTGACCCTTCCTCCTTTCACTTGGCAAGATGGAGCAGTGTTGCTGACACTGAAACTGGAGCCAGGCTCCCCTTGGAGGTGTGTGGGGTTAGAATGAGAGACAGTAGACAAATGACCATGGGGGAAGGTTAGGGAAAGCCTTTTCATTGCAAGTGTGGTTGGAAGCAGAGCCCCAGGGAGGTTGTGAGATACACATCCTTGCAAGTAATTCAAAGTTCATATGAATATTCAAAAGTCTTTTTGCCTGAGCAGCTGGAGCTGGCCATGCTCAGAGCAGGTTATGGGGCCAGAGACCTCCAGAAGTCAGTTCCAGTCTAATGCTCTTCAGTTGTAGGTGGTACCCAGATGGTGTGGCATAAATCACAGCCTGGGATTATGCCTGACTGCCTTTGCCTAGGCTGACATGATAAACAGATGCTAAGGAGGATGCCTTAGTACTTCTTTGTGGGAAGTGTGCATCTTTCTGGAGATGTTCACGAGGAGATGATGTGTGCCTGTTGCTGGGTTTCATATCATATGTATTGTTTCAGTCTTCCTCTTTCATTCCTCCAGGTACAGCTACATGATTGACAATGTCATTCTGCTGATCACTGGGACTCTGCACCAGCGTTCCATCTCTGAGCTGGTGCCCAAATGCCATCCTCTGGGAAGTTTTGAGCAGATGGAAGCTGTGAACATTGCTCAGACACCTGCAGAGCTCTACAATGCAATCTTGGTGGACACTCCCCTGGGTGAGTGGAGCTGTTCAAAATACCTCTCAGCTGTCTGTGGTGGAACAGATGTCCCTTTCTCCCCAAGTCTAACTATCTCCAGCTAAGCCTGAGTTGTGCTCCAGGAAGACAAAGCGGTGGGTAATGCACAGCTGTGGCTGTGCTGCCTGTGGTGGCTGGGCTTGAGTTCAGGTTTATGTCTGTCCTATGCCATCTTTTCCTCTGGAGGACCATCTACCTCTCTGTACCCTTCAATCGGTGTCCAGGCCATCACAGTAGTAGGGCAAAGTGCTGGACACTTTGGTTTTTGTGAGCCAGGCCTTGAGTCTCCTTAGTGAAAGGCTATTGGGTCTTCTGCTGGAATGAATCACTTGATTTCTAGCATTTTTAGTTGGACCATTGGGTAATTTCTTGTATGCAGATTTTATAGATAATTACAGAGATCTGCACATGCCCAGTCTTGTTCTGAGACTACTAAAATTAGCACTAGTTAAATGAAAACCCTTTATGTAAACAAAAAACAAACCCAAACAACCACAGCAAAACAAAGATATCTCCAAAACCTTTTAAAACTCATTTTATAGCAGCATCCTGGACTGAGGTATATTGTCTCAGGGCTACAGGCTTGTTCAGGAGGCACGTAATGCTAAAACTAAGTGTCTTATGAAGAGCTAGTCAGACAGATCTGTTCTTTAAAGATAAAAGGTGTAGGAAGTGGTTCTGGAGAAAATATGGAAGTCTTTGTGGTAGTAGGGGAGGTAGTCACAGGTGACTTTCTAGTTTAGCATCTGTGGGCAAAAATGTAATGAGATATGCCTGAGTCAGTGATTAGTCATTCTTTTGGGGTTGCTAGAAAGAAGAAAACACTCTTAAGTCATCATGCTGTATTTGATAGAAATAGTTGGCTTTGGAACTGAAAGTGCTTCTGTAAATGCTCTGTGTAATAATGGGGCAAATGAAGTAGTTGTCATGGGAAAATGACTTGTGCCCAGTAAAGAAGGGAGAACCTGCCTCAGGAGATCTGGGTTGCAAGGCAAGGCAACAACAGAGCAGGAGAACTGAGGCACTGCATGCAGCTGAGTTGAGCCCACTGTAGGGATGATGTGTGGGAAGAAAATCCTCCTCACAAGTAAGTGGGAACCTTCCCATTTTGGCAAAGAGATAGAACAGAGTATTTCAGAGATATTATGTCTCAGAGACCTTAAAGCTTCCCGCAGAATATGGAGTGAAAATGCTCTGTGTCAGTGTTGAGGTACTTCTGGACAACATGGCTGGCACTTGAGGGTCTTTGCCTCTTGCTTTCAAGTACTTGTGCATGAGTTGGTTTTGCCTACTTCAGCCCTGCCTGGGCTAGCTTCTCCAGACCTTTGCCCTGGCCATGCCCTTGGGGCTGTGTACCAACCAGTGTGGCATTTCTTCAGCAGGGGAACATGGGGAGTAGCTGTGTTGCCTAAACAAGCAGGCATGCAGGCTTCAGTTGTTTAACTTGCACTCTTTCCAGTGACCACATGCAAAGAAACAGCAGCTCTATCTCCTAAAAGGACTTGAGTAGCTACGTGGCTTGGTGGGAATGCCTAACCCCAAATGGCTTTCATAGGTTAACAGGGCTGTAAGCCTAATTTGGGATATTGGAGGGCCAAGAACTGAAATAGCTGTGTACTCATTCCTCAGCTACTCTGAAGTAGCCACTGCTTAGCTCTCCAGGCTGGCCAGCACATCCTGCAGTAAAAACCAGACCTGGCACACTCTGTTTGCATTTTTGCCAGCCATCGGGAGCAGCGTTCCCCCGGACACGTGGCATTGTCTCTGGTGCTGCAATGAAACTTCTGCAGAGGTTAACCTCTGTTCAGTACTCTCCAGACCCACACTGTGACTGGTGTCCTTCCAGGTAGCTCATGCTATAAAAGTGGTGCAGGCCAGAGGTGCGAGCCTGCACTGCAGCTGGTTTGTTGCACAGAGCAGAGCACTGGTCAGTTCTCAGCGTGGCTGTGGTGTCTGTTACCCACAGCTGCACTGTGTAAGCTGAGGCAGATCAGATTTCTCTTTGTAGCAAATTCAGCAAAGTTGGTTACTGAGCGAGAGTTGAAGTCAGGAAGTCTTGTCAATGGGTTTTATTGTACTAGTCGTTTGCATTTACACTGTAGATGTACAAGACTCATCTATATCTGCAGCTTGTAGCACCTGTTTGATCTGAAATCTGTGTTCTTTAGGTGGCAACAACTTCTCCACCTCCCTCCCAGGGGTACTCTGGCAAAGTATGTAAGGCTGAGCATCCTACCAAGTCCTACTGATTTATTCTGTCTCCTGTTAGTAACTTTCAGCTAGAGAAATAAAAGCCCTTGGAAGAAGTGGAAAATGAGACTGATAGACTTGACCAGGAGAAACAACTCCTGACTCCAACCGTGACCAGTGTCATGGGCTATATGAGCTATGGCACCATCACACCTTCTTGATCCCCACTAAGATATTGTAGAAGGAGGGAGAAGCATCACGTCCTTGTGTTTCACTAGCTGCTGTCTCTAGGTGCTTAAGCACTCCTGCAACGCTGTAGCAGGCGGTTCAAAGCTGCCTTGTCACCTCCAAGTGCCTGCATCTGGGAACAGTTTGGGGACCGCTTATTTTTGAATACAGGCTTCTCTATCGCTGATGCTGGGGGCTAGAGCTGAGAATTTCTGCTGGGAATAGGCTGTTAACAAAACCATAGGACTAAGGGGTAAAGAAAGATTTTCATATGAGAACCCCAAAAATTATTATGGCCTAAGGAACCATGGTGGAGCCTGAGGTTTTGAGTCATGACAATTTGGCTGCTGAAGATAAGGGCCAGGCCTAGGAGGAACAAGCTCAACACAGGATGTGCTTCTGCCTGGTATTGTTGAGGAGACTGGAAAGTGCTGAGTATGGCTCTGGTTAGGGCAGTGCTAACTCTGTCTCTGGCTCTGTTTCAGCTGCTTTCTTCCAAGACTGCATATCTGAACAGGACCTGGATGAAATGAATATCGAAATAATTCGAAACACGCTGTATAAGGTAAATTAGTCATGGAGTTGCAGAATGGGTTCTGTTGGAAAGGGCCACAGTGGATCATCTGGTTCAACCTCCCTGCTCAAGTAGGGCTGTCCCAGAGCACATGGCACAGGATTGTGTCCAGCTGGTTCTGAAGTATCTCCAGTGAGGGAGGCTCCACACCCTCTCTGGGCAAACAGTTCCAGTGCATGGTCATCCACACAGTAAAAAAAGTTCTTCCTCGTATTCAGGTGGAACTTCTGTGCATCAATTTCTGCCTGTTGCCTCTTGTCCTAGTGCCTTCTCCTTCCTGAAAAAGGAAGGAGATGTAAACTTCCCTATTTATTCCTGGCATGGTGATTAAACATGGCCAAAACCTACTTGTATCCATTGGAAAGTAAAGATAACACTCCTGGAGGGGCCTGACATCTGATCACACAGCTCTGCTGAGTCAGGGCACCAGAGCTAGGCAGAGAGGATTTTCTCAAGAGTCTGTGCAAGAGATTTTGCAGAGGTTGTGTCTTTGAATTTACTCATGCCCCAGGCAGGCAGGAGAAGTCTGCTCCCTTACCACACGGGTTCAGAGGTGCAGTTAACTGCATTCACAGTAACTAAACTTGGTTGAAGGACTCCCGTCGGCTTTGCTCCCTGTCTTGAGCCCTTCCCAAAGACCTTCCAGCTGTCTGCTCAAGCCTTCTGTGGCTGTGATTTGGGTTAGATGTTCTTGGTAGAGCAGTGTGAAAGATGCAAGCTGGGGAGAGTATTGGCAGAGGGATGTGGAGGGGGCTAAGGATCTCCTTGTCCTGAGCTCTCATCTCCTCTGCAGGCTCTGTCTGGTTTTAGCTGGCAGTGTTGAAGCATGTGTTTATGGGCAGGCTGTGGCTATCGCTCCATCTCGACTCTGTGGATCAGGGGTGGGATGTAGATTTTATCTGTCAATCTTGTTTTGGCTGGTCACGTCCAGCCTGCAGTCGGTGTGACCTCTTCTTCCCAAGAAAGCTGTGGCCTGTTTGGAGAGGCAGAGAGCAGGTCAGGCATGAAGGGAAGAAGGCAAAGGGAAGGAAAAGGAGCGGTGTGTCAGCAGTCATGCCCAGCTGCCTGTGGCCTCTGGCGTGTGCTGGTCTTTGCTGTAACGGGGAGGGACACCTGTGTGCATAAACACCACAGCCTTGCAGGGCACAGGTCTCCACGTGAAGCAGGAGGGGGAAGGCAGGCAGCAGAGTGGGCACAGGGAAAACTGGTTGGGAGGGAGGTGGGATCTATCCCTTTGGATCCCAGCTGCCATGTCCTTTCCCATATCCTTTTTGAGTCTCAATACTGCTTTGTAGTCTGCTTTTCCTACCCACAAATGGAAATGTAGGTGTCTGTAAAGCCTCAGTGTGTGCTGGCACCAGTTCTTTCTAAAGAGCAGCCCCTGGGGAATACAGGGGCTCTGTCCGTAACAAATCACAGGGATGAAGGGGTGGAAAAGGTGATTGCTGCTTACAGACTACTCTCTCCCCAGGGACTGGAAAATGTATAATACAATGCAAATGAGGGAAATAAAATCACGGCTGAAATCTGCAGCAAGCTGCTCTGAAAAGCACAACAGGCCTGGGACAGATGCCTGTGTTCGTGTGGAGTTGGCATGGGAAGGGGAAGTGCTATCTCCCAGACATACTGGAGGCTTTTAGAGAATCTGTGAGTGTGTTGACAGAAGGTTTGAGCGGGATTCATAGGAGGAAGGCTATTACAAAGACTTCTTGTTAGCAATGAAGGTTCTTAAATGGAAATATGATTAAAATGGGGAACAGAGGTTAAAAATGGTCAGTGCTTAGTGTAGAGTGCAGTCAGCAGCCAAGTCTTGCAATGGAAGTGTGCTGGCATTGTTATCTTTATTGCTGGCCTTCTTATCTTCAGTGCTTACTCCCTTTGTTCCATCTCTTGTTGAAGTGAAGCCAGCTGACTGTTGGCCTTTGCTGGTGGCTTTCTTGTAGGAACCAGTTGAAGGAGCTTTGCAACTGGACAATAAAATAAAGCAGGCAAATCAGTGTGGATAAATGTAGAGTGGTGTATGGGAGAGGCCAGGAGGGAACCCTAACTCTGCTAGTATAGTGAGGGTCTCCATGTTCCTTCCTACTACTAACTGGAATCTTGGGTAATGATTGACCTAAGCAATTGTCTCTATACAAGGTAATATGTTCCTAACAGTAGAAAAGAACTGTGTGAGTATCACTGTCCTACTGCCTCCATCTGTAAAGTGTGCTTGACCTGGACACTATCTCATTCCACTCATCTCAGAGTATGAACAGCAAAACAGGAGATGATGCTAAAGCAGATACATTTAAAGGCTTGGGTATGATGACTTCTGTACAGAAAACTGCAGGAAAAGGCTAGGATTCCTCACCTGGCAGAGGAGGGTGGTATCCACAGATGATGATGGAAAAGTCAGTGTGGATGGACAGGCCACAGGCCTGCCTGTCTTCAGACTGGATTTGAGGACAGGTGAGGCTGGCAGGAGGCAGAGGGGGTGAGTTCATGAAAGGGAAGACCCATTGAGGATCATTAAAGGCAAAGACACCTCTGTTCTTGGGGTAAGGGCTTCAGGACATTGGAGTTTTTCTTCCAGTTGCTGTCACTGGAAGGGCACCCAATGCAGCTGTTAACAGACTGTTTCCATGTTGTCTGTGATATTGGATCCCCATTCACTGCTGGATATTTGAGTTCACCTGTATTTGCTTCTAAAGCCTTAGGTTTGTGCATGAGCTCTGATAAGGGCAGAGCTCTTCTCCATGTTCCCTTTCCTGTCAGCCTCAAACGGCATCCACTATCCATGTCCTTGTTCCTGTGGTAACTCTGCAGACTGATGCTCTGTGCTCTCCTCCACCTGAGCAGTGGCAAGTGTTGGAGAGGCTTTCTTTGATGAGTGATGCTCAGCCAGTATTGTCCAGCACTGTGTGGTAACAAATATTTACAGAACACAGTAATCCAGGTACTTTGCTAGTGCAGGGGCTGAGGGTATGCAACTTGTACATTCTTGGTCCAGCTTAAGTCCTAGAGTTGTGATAAAGCAGAGATTTGTAGTGTCTCAGCATCCTTTTATTCCATTCCTTTGAAGTGATTCTGGTTACAGCTCTCAGCTCAGGGAGGTGTTTTATTACTTGATCACTTCTTCTGAGAACATTTTTGCTGAATGATACTTTTAGCCATCCACAGCCTTCTTAGGCTCCCCCTGGGAGACAGAGTCATCTTCCGGATGGATTACAGAACATCTCCACAAAGGATTTCCTGGAGGCAGCGTAGCTGTGCCTTGGCCGTATGTTTTCTGCAGCGCTTCAGTTGGGATAGAGACCAAGTGGCCGCAGTGTGAAAAGAGAATTAGAGAGAATGGCTGGTTTCTTTCACAGATGTCCTGTCTCATCTCTTGACTCTGCTTACACAGCGCTACTTTCTGAGTGTAGATCTTGCAGCTATGGTTGTGTGGCTTGGCATGTTTGTGGAGGCCAGAGCAGGGTCAGGAAACCACGTGAGACTTCAGTAAAATGAGTTAGGCGACTCAAAGGAGAAAAATAGGCTTTAACCTTGCTGCCTGGGGATCTTGCCCACAGTAAGCTCATGCAGTCACTTGAACAAACTCAACCACAACCCTTCATGTCTCTGGCTCTTGGGGAAAGCACAGTCCTTGTGTGGGCAAGTTCATATGGGGCCAGAGTGCCTGTGCTGTGTTACAGAGCGTCTGGGAGCAAGCAAGCAAAGTCTGCTTGCTGTCTGTCCTTCACTGAAGGGCCCTGTGGGGGAGTAGATGGAGCTGTGTAGAAGAATGCTCATCTGCCCTCTCTCTTCCAGGCTTACCTGGAGTCCTTCTACAAGTTCTGCAAGACGCTGGGAGGTACCACGGCAGATGCCATGTGCCCAATCCTGGAGGTAGGTCTGGTAACTTCCATAGCTGGAAGGTATTGCAGTGATGGTCATCACTCCCTGCTCAGGCCCAGCTTGTCTGCCAGTTGTTAAGCATTCTCCAGTTCGTGTTCAGCGTCCCCATGCCCGCTTGACCTGCTCACTGGGAGACTTGGGGAGCACTGCCTGCAGTGACTTTGGTTCCCCAAGTCTGATACATTTGTTGCCTCTGTGGCAGCATCTTCATCCTCTCACGTGGATAACATGTAGGAGAGCTCCCAGAGCTGTTGGAGTCACAGCCTGTCTCCATTCCAAAGTTTGCTGTGAGATGTGTAGGACGCAGGAGCAATAGGTGAGAGTCAGCCCTTGACTTGGGCAGGATTTGGCTTGTGCCTGGGATGGGGATTTCCTCACCTGAATGCTCCCCAGGTACTGGGCATGTTGGAAGCCTGCACTTGTAGCCTGCCCTGGCTGAGCACTGGAGAACTGTACACATCCCAGTAGCCTCCTCATGCTGCCCTCTGATGTGGCTGTGTGCAGAGCAGCACTGATATCTGCCAGCCTCTGGTAAAGATATTGCATCCCAGCATGAGCCACTCTTTTCCCGCAGTTTGAAGCTGACCGGAGGGCCTTCATTATCACCATCAACTCATTTGGTACTGAGCTGTCCAAGGAGGACCGAGCCAAGCTGTTCCCACACTGTGGCAAGCTCTACCCTGAGGGCCTGGCTCAGCTGGCCAGGGCAGATGACTACGAGCAAGTCAAAAACGTTGCTGACTACTACCCTGTGAGTGCTCTGGGGTGAGGGCCATGGGGATTGGTGTAAGAACCTGCTCTGCATCAGAACTTCTTGGGGATCTGGGGGAACTTGTGACTTGACAGCTTGGGGAGAGAGGTGCCAGTCTTCTCTGATGCTGTTGGTCCTGTGCTCTGCTTGGGCAGGACTTGGCTTGCCTGAGATGTCGTTGGCATCTTAGTCATTTTAGGGGTGACTGGGAGACCATGTCCCCTGTCCAAGGGTGTGGGGACTGCCCTTACCACAAACCCTTGAGGTGCTGATGTGGCAGCAGTGACAGACTCTCCTTGCCTGATTTGGGAATGGAAATGCATCTTCAGTGAGAAGTGGTGTTGCCCCACCTCCAGCCTTGAGTTCTGGCTCAGCTGATGGTGAGACGCTGACCTGGGAGGACACGTTTGGATTTGTCTGTGTTCAAGCCACTTTGTGCATGGCTGTGGACGTGTTTGGAGTCAGAGCTCAGTGTCCCCTTACTGAGCAGCCTGTGTGTGTGGGCACAGGGGTCCGGCCCAAGCACTCCAGTCTGTACATGGAGGGGGTCTGTACCTGATGCCCCTTTTCCTGTGGCTTGAAGCAATGATATGCCTTTTGACAACTGCACATTTTGGAGAAGGGGCAAGACTCTTGGTTTCTCTGTCCTCTGACTTGACCGGGTGGCTGGAGTATCTGTGACACAGGGGGCCCTCAAGTGCTGCTGAGCTTGGGTACAGAGTATATCCTCATGTAATGCTTTCCTGCAGGAGTACAAGCTGCTATTTGAAGGGGCTGGCAGCAACCCTGGAGACAAAACCCTTGAAGACAGGTTCTTTGAGCACGAGGTGAGTGAGCCCTGAGACATGTGCCATTTGCAAAGCTCCAGGTGTCAGGAAGCTGGTCTACTGCCCTGTCAGCAGCACTGTGGATGAACAGGATTTGGGGGAAGGAGAAGCATGCTTGCCCTCTGCTCCTGCACAAGAACGGGGGCCTGGCATAGTGCTTGGCCTGTTTGCTAACCCAGACAGATTCCAACAGTGTGAGGGGGCATGTTTGGGGCTGCTAATGGATATTTGGTCCATCAGTAGTAAAACCAGCGTGTAATTACATGGAAAACAAGGACTTTTATGGTACCTGAGTTATAAATATTTCCCCCTTCAAATGTCAGAGCCCTGAGCCATGTGCTAGAGGTTAGAGCTGTCCTGAGGACCTAGAGAGATGCAGAGCAGGATACCTGTGCAGAGCCTTCCAGTCTGCTGGGAAGTCATGGATCCTTCCAAGCAGCTCCATGCTTGCCTTGACCAACTCCTCCTATCTGAGGTGAACAAATGACATGTCCTCCTCTGGGCTTTCTCCAGGTAAAGCTGAACAAGCTGGCCTTCCTCAACCAATTCCACTTTGGAGTGTTCTACGCCTTCGTGAAGCTGAAGGAGCAGGAGTGCCGTAACATTGTGTGGATCGCAGAGTGCATCGCCCAGCGGCACAGGACCAAGATCGACAACTACATTCCCATCTTCTAACTCTGCTCTGCTCCTGTCCAACCCTCCCACCCCTGGAGTCTGGAGGGACCCCTAACTCCCTGAATTGTCCCATGCCCAGACTCCAGGGATGTCCCATCTGTGGAACTGGATCAAATGAGGAAACTGTACAGTTGCTAGTTAAATTATTCAAAAGCTGGAGTTGTGTGTGCTGTGAGATGTTCGGAGGGACCAGTGGTCCAGGCTTAGCCCTGTGCAGCAGGAGGGCCTCCTGTTGTGTATGCAGTAGTCACAGTGTTCCTGTACTAATTGCTGTGTGTGCTTATGCTCATAGAGCTGCAGGGGGCTGCCTCTCAGGGAGTCCCACTGCTGCAGAGGAATGGGTCAGGTCTGCCGTGACTGGGGGGGGCCCTCTGTCAGTGCTCTGCACGTCTCCTACTCAGTGTTGTTCCTGTGAGATGTAGTTAGAATGTGGTTTGTAGCGTAGCTCATGCTGCTGTGCAATCCCTGCATCCCCTTGTAGTGAACCCTGACCTGGGAGAGACCAAGCAACCCTGGCCAGGACTTGAATGGAGCCTGTGGGAATGTGAGGGCAGAGCCAGAGTGCTTGTGGAGCACAGTCCTCCCACTCGGGCAGTGTTTGCACTCATGCAGCCTCTCTGTGTCTGCAGAAGCAGCTCTCATCAGTCTCCCAGCTGTCCTGGACAGGGCTCCATAAGCTGGCCGAGCTCCTTCCTCAGAGCTATGGAGATCCACAGCTTGCAGGTTACTGACACAACCATGCAAGCGCTGGGGCTCCTCTGGCTCTGCAGTTGGTGGTGGACCTCTGTACCCCTCCAGGTTAGACATCCTGGCTTCTCCCCTGCAGAGGGTGGAGTGGCACTGCCATGGAGCTGTATGGCACAGCTGACCAGGGGACAGAGCAGCCTTAGTCACCCTGGTGGGGGCAGGGATGTCCCAGGCCCTGCCTGTCTGTGGTCTAGGGTACGAGCCAAGCCCTGGGTATGGTGTGGCAGCCCTGCCCTTTGCTGCTCTGTTCTGGCTAGCTCCTACTTGCACTTGAGTTCTGGGAGATGTGCAATGGCTGGAGGGAAACACACTGGATGCTGCTGGGAGGAAGGATCAATGGAGAGTGGCTCTGTCCCAGCTTGTGCTGTGGTCACCTCTGCAGCTTGTTTTCCTGTGATCCCCTCCTCTCTACACCAATAAATATCTGCCTACTGCACTGTGCTCTCCTGCTTACTTGGGCACCTGCTCCCATAGCCCCAGGTGGAGCCTCCATCAGTCACAGGGAATGTGGTAGTTGTGGTAGTGGAGCCTGGTGTGGTTCCTGTGTGAGTTGGGACACTTGTTTCTACCACAGGCATCGTTGTGGTACCACCCCAGGAGGCCCAGAGTACTCCCTCCAGCTCAAGCCAGGACAGTGCCTGGTCTGTGGGTGCAGCTGGCTGCTGAGCTAAGGGGTGCAGCCTTATGGAAATGATCCATAGAGTTAGGGAGCTGTTTGTTCCTGGTGCCTGGGGCTGTCCACATGGGGCACTGTCACCGCTGCCATCCTTGCTCCAGCAGGGCCACAGAGTCAGAGCAAAGCAAAAGAAAGCTTTTGGCATAGGACTGGGGAGGAGCAGGGAGCAGGCACAAATCGCTCCTGGCAGGCTGAGCCCTTTTCTGGGAGTACCTGTGGCACCTGCTGCTGCATGTGAGGCTCCTGCCACAGTGCTCAGCGCGGTGCCAGCCATGACCCAGCTTAGCTCTGCCCACACGCTGGGCATCCCTGAGCAGCATTCCAGCACTGCACTGTGGAAGGAGACAGCCAGAGCCTGCTGGAATATCAAGAATGGATTTATTTAAAAAGTGACAATCACATAGTTCATCTCATGAAGAGCTCTGCAGCACTGGCAGCCTAGTCTTGGCCCCTGCACTCGTCAGGGGCATGTGGAGTGTGTAATGAGTGGCAGGGAGGCAGCGGCCACAGGGTCCCAGCCCTGACCCAGCCAAGAGTGGATGGAGACAAACAGCTCGGAGAGCAGTAAGGAAGGTGGTGGGTAGCTGAGGAGGTACATCCCAGCCTGTGGTGCAGAGCTGCTGAGTCAGGCAGGGATGGGCCTCTTGGAGGGTACACGGTTAGAAAAAATACAAAACCAAGGTCTCTAGAAAATGTTGATTCTTGCACAATAGAAAATAGATCTACCTGATTTTGGAAAGAAATTTGGTTTTTAACGTCTAGTGCTGATTGTTCCCCCACGGTGCAGGAGCGCGGTGCCTTTGGCTTTGCACACGCTCAGGGGCCGGTGTGTCTGGAAAGCCTGGAAGAAGGCCCTGTGCAGGCCGAGGTCAGGCCTTCTTCACATCATTGTGATGTTCTCGCCGCAGAGCTCGGGGCAGCTTGGGGTTGATGAAGAATCCTTTCAAGAACAAGTCTCGGACAAAATAGGGCAGGTAGCGGTGTATGAAATACATGATCCCAAGGCCCTGCCCTGGGTAGTAGCGCACGGCTGGGTTGGCAGCCAGAAGCCCCTCTGTGATGCTGTTCACCACTGCACTGAGGTCTTCCACTGCCACCTTCATGAACTGGATGAACTGCTGGTTGATCTCCTCCACATACTCCTCGCCATAGGCCTGCAGTAACTCCTGGGGCAGACTGGCCAACAGCTGTTGCTTCTGCAGGTTCCAGAAGGCAGGGTCACATGTCGTCCCTGCAAGGAAACAGGCCCTGTGAGCTGTGTGGGCCCCCCAACTCCAGCCCCCCTGCCATGGGTGCCAGCAGCCCCAGTCACCTTCCAGCCTCACAGGAAGGTCCAGCTGAGACCCTTGCAACGATTGCCATGAGGGAAGTACAGTAGTAGGACCATAGTGGCTCTTGCAGGCCTGAGACTGGACATGAGGTCTTGGACCCTCCCTGCAGTGGGGATGCTGCTATCATAAACATGACTGAGCTGCTTTGACCAGTCCTAGTGGTATGGGATCTGCTGGCAGGACTTGATCCTGATGCTGTTTCCAGTCTATCAGAGTCCAACGGCTACAGGATAGCCACTGTCCCCAAATGGCTGGAGATGCTCAGAAGCTGCATGCTTCCACCACCAAGTACTCATCCCATTGCTCCATCCTCTGCCTCGCTGGGATACTTGTCCTTTGCCCACAGGCACAGACAGGGAGCAGGCACTGACCCTCTTACCTGTTTTGTAGTAGCCAGGCAGGATGAGGCTGACTTTGATGCCCCAGGGCTGGAGCTCGCTGCGGAAGGTGTCCATGACCAGGCTGAGGGCTGCCTTCGAGGCCCCGTAGGCTGCCAGGCAGGGGAAGGGCATGTCACCTGGCACAAGTGAAGGAATGAGTGAGCCGGTGCTCCAGCAGGGACAGAGGGGAGTGGGGGGGGGAAGAGCAGGGCTTGTGTAGGGCTGTGTTCCTGGCCCCTGCTCAAAGAAATGGCTTAGGGTTTGTTTTTCTGAGAAAACAACTGAAATCAGGTTCACATATTTTAATGGGGGGGAAAAAAGTGGTGAGGGAGGAGGAAATTGATTTTGCTCCCTGTCCAGCTAAAGCTTGGGATTGTCATCCCCAATGGAGGATTAGTGTGTTTTTATGGGCAAAAAAAAGGGCAGGGGAGAGGAAGGTGATTTTCCCACCCTGGCCAGGGCTGTCATCCCCAATGGAGGCGCATGGCAGCTGGGCTTGGGCTGACTGTTCCCAGCCTCCATGTCTCATGTCTTGGTGGCTGCTGTGGGGTTGAGCAGTGCTGCCAGCTCATCCTAGAGTTCCTGGTGCCAGTTGGCTGGGAAAGTTGAAGCGCCTGGGGATTGGGAACTGCACCGCACCACGGGGATGATCAAGCTGTGCCTGGGCTGAGGTGCCAGGGGTGCCACGCTGGAGGGAGGCTGCTCACCTGCAGGGCTGCTCACGGTGACAATGCGGCCGCCGGCGGAGCGGAGCAGGGGCAGCAGCCCCTTGGTGAGCTCCAGGGAGCCAAAGAAGTTCACCTCCATGCAGGTGCGGAACTTGCCCAGCGGCGAGAGCTCGGCGTCGGCGATGGTGTCGTTGAACCCGGCGTTGTTCACCAGGCCCCAGAGTCCTGTGGGGATGAGATGCTTGAAGAAGTGACCTGAATGAGGAAGCCCCACCCTGGGATGTCCAGCTGCTCCCCAGGCTGATGGGGGTCCTGCAAGGGAATTGTAGGGTGCCCCAGGACAAGAGAGCTTGGCAAAGGCTTTTGGCACAGGTGCCTACAGGGATGCAGCCCCCTGTGGAGACACATGGAGGTTTGCCACTGCCATGCTGGCTGCAGGCTGAGGTCCCAGGGAGTTCTGTGGGGTCCTGTGAGGTTGCCAAAGTCGGCTCCTACCTGTGCTGTTGGTGTGGGCCTGGATATGCTGCAGGACACGCTGGATGTCCTCTGTCTTGGTCAGGTCCATCTGCAGCAGTGTCAGCCTCGTCGAGCAGCTCTGGCGCAGCTCCTGGGCACCAGGACTCTGCAGGTCCAGCACGCTGGCAAACACCCGAAAGCCCATGATGTCCAGGTGCCTGGCTGTTGCCTGCCCAAAGCCCGAGTCACATCCTGAAAGAGATGGGAAGAGCCTTGCAGTGGCCAGTGACAGCTACTGTCTGTCTCCAGCCCCCAAAGATCCCCTAGCTCTGCCTCTCCATCACTAGGAACCAAACATCCACTCCAGCATCGGTTTCCCTTGCCTGAGGACCACCTCGGCTCCCCACCCTGCTGTAGCTCCTGACTCCCCAGGATGTGACCTTGCCCTGGGGCATTGGCAGGTCATGGAGCTGCTGTTTTCTCTCCCTTGCTGGAGGAAGAAAACACTCCCTTTATCTGCAACCCCATCGCCTCGAACTGCAGGTAAACCCGCAGGAACCAGCAACACCGCACCAAACAGCCCAGAGCCCTGCAGCGATGCGGGGCAATCAACAATCAAAATAGCCTCTAAAAGCTCCATCAAGCACCATTCATAGCTGGCATAAGGCGCTGTGGGAGACTTTTGCCGACTGCCTTTCACCTCCCAGAAAGTGATCAAGAGGCAGAGGACCTCTTCTCCCGGCTGAGGCATGAGGGTGAGGGGAAAAAAAAAGGATTCTGGTCTGCTCCTGCTACCCTGCATCCTTCAAGGGAGCATCCAAACGGGATGGACCACTCGGGAGAGTACTGCTGCTCCATGCCCGGTCCCAGCCTCATTTCCTCCATCTCTGCTCAAACAGGGGAACCACAGGTGACAGTGTCACCTGCAAAGCCACCATCGGGGTGGCTAGGAGACAGCCCGGGCGGGAGCTGGCTGTTGCAGAGCAGTGACAAGGCCAGTGGCCAGGGTGGAGCGGCCAGGATGCAAACAAACAGCAGCAGCAAGGTACAGGCTGTTCCCGGGGCCGATGGCAGCACTGATAGCTCAGGGAGTCTGTGCCACAACCGCTGCCCAGTCACATTAACCATTAACAGGGGAGCGCTGCAGGGGCAGCCCCATGGCCCTGTACCCTCCTGCCCTGCACCTTTGGGTGCTTGTGAGGACATCCTGAAAACCGACCCTGTGTGGCACCTGGAGCCACCCTGGGGTGAACACAACAGGAGCCCTGGGGACTGTTACCTCACGAGATTCAGCACCCCTCCACCAGCCTTTTTGGGGGTGGGGGGGATAGGTGGGCACACGGACTGGCTGCCTCACTCTTTCATACGCCCAGGCTGGGATCAGGCACTTACAGCTCTTGGGGTGCCAGCTAAGCATCAGTTCAGCGTCTCTGTCCCAGTCCCCAGCTCAGTTTTACTCTATTGCTGCAGTCAGAAACTTGTAATTAAACCTCTGGCCAGAGGCCAGAGTGATAACAGAGCCCAGAGGTGCTCAGTTGGCAGGAAGGGTCTGCAGGGACCTCCCTTTCCCACACAACACCCAACACTCATCGTGGATGTGTGCCAGGTTGGCTCAGCATCACCCCCAGAACCTTGCTCTGCAGGGCATGCTGAAGATGCTGCCGGTACAGCACATCCACCTCTCCCCTCCCTAGGAGCAGTGCATGCTGCCAGCAGACAAACAGATAAGGACCATTTCACCTTTCCGAGCAGTGCAGGAGAAAACTGCAATAAAGATAAGGTTTAAAAATAAAAGTGCTCGTGGCCACAGCCTCACCATGACGCAGCTGACAGGAGGGTTACCTGCACTGCTCCCATGCAGCTGGCAAGAAAAGCTTCCAGTCCAAACATGAAGCTGCCTATCACCATGTAACTCTCAAAACCCCAGGAAGCATCCCAAAAACAAAGAGCCAGGTTTGCTGGCTTCTTATGGGCAAGTCTGGTAAGGAGGGAGCAAACAGTCACATGCTGTCCAAGTCAGGCAGGGTTTGTTTTGCCTTAGAGGAGCAGGGCAGTCAGAGGGTTTGTTTCGGAAGTTCTAATTTATTCACACACATACCAAAAAAAAAACTCCTGGGAGGCTGGCGCAAGGCCCAAGGCCAGGAGGGTGAGGATGCTCTGGTGTTATTTAAGGTCTCTGCTGCTGCTCAGCTTCCCATCCGCTGTGCTCAGGCATGGCCAAAAGTGCAGGGAGGGACAATGAACCCCCTGGGCCCATAACACGTGGCCCCAAAGCATGGCAGCTTTCCCAGGGCCGTGTTCACTCCCCATGGCCACCAGCACATGAGCTGCTGGCCACGCTGGAGCTGGCACAGGAGCCATTGCCGCTGGCCCGGCCCCGCCGGGAGCGCTGGAGCCGTCCAGTCTGTGCAGCCCCAGCAAGGCTGGCGCTGGGCTCGCTGCCCTCCCAGGATGCTGCATCACGAGGAGATGCCGGCGCCAGTTCCCCCCGCCCCAGCTCCCAGCTTGCCAGCTGGTTTCACAGTCGTGCTGGAGGGAGGGACGTGGTCAGATCAAGCACAGGAACCCAGCATTGAGAGCGCAGCAGAGGAGTGCAGGTACCTTGAATCCCCTGCATCACATCCCCATGGACCCTGGGCCAGCAGACAGAGGCTTTCGCTGCAGCAGGAGCAGAGTAAAACCTGAGGCCATGTTGCAAAATCCAGCTCCACAGGCTCAGCAAGCCGGGACAAACTCCTGCACCAGGGGCCAGCCGGACATTTTCCAGAGCAGCGGGGCAGCAGCAGTTCCTGAGAACTTAGCAGAAGCTCCAGCCACTTCAGCAGCTCCCCAAAGAGTGAGAGATGCAAGCCTTCACTAGAATTTTGGCATGACAAGCCCCATTTTTACTTATATTGAGCAAGCAAAAAGGTTTGGCCTCCAGCATCATCATAAAGGGTGCCGTCCCACCCACTCCAGGAGGGAAAGAGGACTGACACCACAGCATCTTGCATCCATTGTCCAGAGTTGCTCCTCACCGGTGACAGCAGAGCCACCGCCGGGGCTGAGCTGTGCCAGCTGGGCAGCTCCCAGCCAGCCTGCACCGCTCGTGCGTCCTCGCTGCCAGGAGCCGGCTGAAGTTGCAGTCCCGGTTTGGTGTGGACACATTTCTTTCAGGTGAGTCAGGCATGGCACGTTCTGACATTTTGCTGTCTCAGGTATTCACCTTGCTCTCCTGCAGCAGCACCAAGGCCACCACACACAGACATGCTCAAAATTAGTGCTTCAGTTTTCTCATTGGAGCAGAGAGGGTCAATAACACGGCTGCGACCCGGGAGCTGCTGAACCACAACCAGATGCCTGCCCCTGGCCCCACCGCTGGCACAGCACATGATGGAGGGCTGTGGCACAGGTCTGCAGTGCTCACCCCAACACAACCTAGGAGTGACTTCCCTTCCCAAGCTAAGAGCTGAGAGTCCCCATCCATGAGCTGTGCAGTCTCATTCTGGAGCTGTGGAACTGCAAGCTGGGCATCTTAAGCCCTGAGTTACAAGCCAAGCTTCTTCATCCCCACACCATGAGCTGTGTACATCCTCATCTCTGAGCCATAAACTGAGCACTTTCATCCCTGAAACACAGGTTGTGCATCCTTATGACCTCTTTATCCTCATCTCTGAACCATGCACAACAGGTAAGGACCAACAGAAACCTAAGCAGTGAGAAGCACAGCTTGGCTAAAGAATTCCCATGTGCCTGCAAAACTGCCCAGAGCCTGGTGGGTACAGTGGCAGCCCTCTGGATCTGGTCCCTCCACAGCCACCCCAGCTGAGGACCCTGGTGTGGAAGCTGAAGAGGGGTTGCCCCAGGGCTGAGCACCCTTGTGATGGACCTCCTTCCCCATGGTCACCCTAGCAGCATGCTCAGTCAGCAGCCCTAGGGGCTGTGCCCCAGGCAGCTGGCAGCAAGGCAGCTGGAGGCACCCCTTGAGGATGCTCCATCTCCCACCAACTGGGAGCTTGCTAGCTGAGTTGGGCACTCAGACCGACATCACCCCCATCAGCTCTGCAGGCCCTTACCTGGGTGCCCCTGGCTGCTCCCCAAATCCCAGACATCAATCCCACCTCCACAAAGAGTTTTAAGGCTGTGTGTCCCACCACCCTGTCCAAGAGGCCTCGCCAAGATGGAACTGTCACCAGGCTCAAGGACACCATCAACGGGGCACCAAGGCCAAATGGATTAACGTGCTGAGCCACTTGTTTCCATAGGCTCAACTCAAACTCTGCCTGGGATGCCAAGCTGAATGTGGCCTTCTGGCTCTGACAGGATTCACTGCCTGGATCGTGGCTCCACCTTCTCCAGGCATGGTTTGGGATTTAGCCAGGCAGCACTGAGGGAGGCTCAGATGGGTGCCTGAGCAGGCACCGATCCCAACTCAGCTGTTCATCTCAGCTCCATACTGGGAGCTGGGCACCTCATGGATACGGAAGCACAGGACAAGGTGGCACTAGCTGGGGATGGTGCCATCAGAGGGGACGGCAGTCCCCCAGAGGAACTCAAGGAGGGGGTCTTTGCACAGTGCGGGTCCAGGCATGATAAAATGCCCAGCAAAATCCTGTGTGGGCAGGACAAGGTCCAGTGGCCAACACCTTCCGGATGCTGCACCCATTTGGAGCAAGGAGTGATAAAGGGGTGATGTCAACCCTGGGCAAGAGGGAACAAATTCTTGGCAGGGCACAGGAGAGGGAGGAGAAGGCAGGAGCACCTGTCCCCACAGCAGCTGGGTCACCACAGCCACGCGCCAGCCCTGGCCTCCCCAGCCAGGCATCAGCCACCATCTGCCCACACCCAAGGCACTTCTGTAGGAGTAGGGCTGGGAAGGGGCACCCACAGCCCCCAATACATCCAGTGTCATCACTGTTCACAAGAAACACCACCCCAGCCACTGGCTTGCATGGCATGCCATGTCCCCATTCCCCATGGGAGCAGCCCTCATGCCCAAGCACAGGCAGACAGGGCTGGGGTGGCAGCAGGCCTACTGATGGTACTGCTGGTCCTCAGCAGTGGGGTTCAGGAAGCCACAAGCCTAATTAAATTAAATTAAAGCCAGAAGATACCTTTAGGGATGACCCAAATCCCATCCCCAAATCCCTAGTGAGGGGATAATGCAGGAGCCCCCCACCCAAGCCTGGGTGTGCATCCCTGCAAAGCCTCAGCCTCCTTCCTGAGCAGGACGTGAGCCAAGGGGGCACACACTGCCCCTGCTCCCCTAGGACCACCCCCCTGCATGACACAGTCGGCACAGGCAGCTGGAGGGAGATTGCGGATGGCTCCCACAGCCCAGCACAGACACATCCCTCCAACACGTCCTATGGGTCAGAGCAGGGGTCAGACAAACCCTCAGCCCCACAAGGAGACTCATGACAGAAGGCAGAGCTCAGAATGCCCATGGCAGGAGGTACATGGGTGACCCACCCCTTGCCGGGGACAATAGCCAGATGGTATGAATTACAATGGATTAGCCAAGTGCTCCAGGGGCCTCACAGTCATTACCTCCACCCGGGAAGTTATCTCCCACTTAACAGAGAGATGGGGGAAATCTGATTTTCTGCCTAGACAACCAACACAACCAGACGGAGATGAGAGGAGCCCCCAGGCCAGTGTGAATGCATCCACAGCTTCTGGATTAAAGGCCATTTCTCAGGAGCTTTACTGGTGCATCCTATTGGGGACTGATTGCACAAAAGCAGCTGGGCAATACAAAAAGTGTCAGAGGCCACAGCCCTCCCCATCACTGTCACTAAAAGCCATCCAGATGCCTTCTCCCCTACCAAAGCTGTGAGCAGCAGATGCTGCTTGCCATCAGTGGGGCTAATGAACGGAGCTTGTTGGTGCCCTGGGACAGCAGGACAGGAATGAGACCAGCCACCCCCTGCAATGCAAGGCCAGTGCCTGGTGGGATGCTGAAAGAGGCTGGGACCCAGGAATTAACCCAGCCCTGGCATGGCAGTGATGTTGCTGCGGTGAGCAGTGACCCTGGGCTCACAAGCTGACGGGGGTGGCAGGGAGGAAGTGCCACCTCCAGCCTCGCTACGACACTTCGCAGAAAGAGAGCACAGGAATTTCCTAGAAGTGAACGCTCACCGCACGCCGGGGCTGGATTGCATCTTCCGGCAGCTGCTGTCTCCACCGAGGGGAGATCCTCTCCCCAGAAGGAGCAGTGAGACTCTCACAGTCAAGAATTTAATCTTGCAGCAGGCAGGAATACATGAGAGAAGTCAGCAGCACAGACATCACCTGGCACAGGCTGTACATGAGAGCTGATCTGGGATGGATGGATGGCCCTCCAAGAGGAAGTTGTGAAGAGCTATGGTGATAGCCGGGTTAATAATCTTCTTCAAAGGGAACATGGTGAACTGGGAACATGGAGCTGACAAGCCTCGAAAGCCATCCATCAGGAAGAGCTGTTGCTGGGAAGGACACCCATGGCCCAGAGACAACTTGACCAGATCACTCAAGATAAGTGCCACTCAAGATCGGTGCCGATGGCAAGCTGGCACTGGTAACACATCCACCTGGGCTCTTGGAGAGGGAGAGGCTGGGTAGGAACCAGGCTGAGAAGCCAGAAAGCTCCACTGGCTATGTCTGGAATGTCTGAAGATGCTCCTGGGGAATAAGGTGGGGGCAAATAAAGCCATGGCTGGGGCACCTGCTGGTGGGCCACCTCTAGTCTGCCAAAGGGCTCTACAGGGACTCCCAGGAGGCTGGAGAACCAGCAGCCAAGCCCCATATCCATCCCTCTTGTGTGCTAACAAGCAAAGAGAGGCATCAGGTCATGGCTAAGGTCTGCTACAGGCAGGGCTGATCTATCCACAGGCAGCTGAAGGGAAGAACAGCTCTTCTACATGGACCACCATGAGCCATCACCACCCAGGGACATCTTGGGGAAGGTGTTTTTAGCCAGGACAGCAAAGCACCACACCCATGGCATGACCTCTAACCATGTGGTGGGACAGGTCAGCTGTGGGAGAGCTTTGAAGTGCCACCCAGACAGCACTGTGGGCAAGTCACAAGTGATGCCAGCAGGGACAAAGCCATGCTGGGACAGTACTGACCAAAGTAACAGGTCAGAACAAGCCCAAGGGATCACCATGTTAAGCATTTCAGAGTTTGCAGCACCCCAATAAGGGTACAGCAGTTTCAATGGAGCACTAGGGGTAATATTTAGGGGTATTTTGCTGATGAGATATTTCTTTGCTTGTAAGGTGCCATCTCATCACTCTCCTTGTCACAAGAGTAAACTCCCACCTCATGCCACAATCCCAAGCAAGCAGAAGTGGTGCGAGCCCTGCCCATTCCCACATCATGATGGTCTCTACAGCTGCACCAACTATTTTCTTTTGCAGCTTCCAGATCCATGTGAAGCGGGGGACTTTTTTTTTTTTTTTTAGAAACAGAGCAAAACACTTGAGCAAACACCAACTGAGCTTCTGCCAAAACAGCTTTTGAAATACACTGAGCTGTTTAAGCCCCCGGGCTCAGAGCTGTGCCTCATGACGACCTCAACCCACCTGCCCATCCCATACACAGCTCAAGTTGTCCCCTTCTTACCCTTCACTTGCAGCTCTCACCAGCTCTTCAGAGTAAGAGTTTCAGTATCATAAGGCTACTTTGGTGCATTTTCCCCAAAATACATGAAGGTGGCCCTCCAGACTGATGTGCTTGGACATAGTCGGGCTGACCCAGGCAATGCCAGGGCAGCATCCTCATGTGCCCTTCAGCTTAGGCAGAGCCCAGCACAACAGCCAAAAGAGGGGGACAGAACTCATCCTGGGATGGCTGCACACTCCAGCTTGGAGCTTATCCCCACCTGGTAACCAGGACCCTAGAGAGGAACAAACATTGGTCACAGTGGGTTACTCATGAAGGATGAGGCCCTCATAACTCAGAGAAGCTGCAGCTGCCCTATCTGTGGAAGTGTTCAAGGCCAGGTGGGATGTGGCTTGGAGCAACCTGGTCTAGTAGGTGTCCCTGCCCGTGGCAGGAGGGTTGGAGCAAGATGGTCTTTAAAGTCTTTTCCAACCCAAACCATTCAGAGCTTCTATAATTCTGAGAGGCCAGACTTTCAGAGCTGCCACAGAAGACATCAGGGCAGGTACCTGAGCTTTCCAGCCCATCCCTTCTCTCTGTTCTCACCCTGCCCGGGAGTCCCTCGCCATCTGGCTCCACAGGGTCAACCACCCAACAAGAGGAAGCGCTGCCGCAAAGCCTGTAAAGCCAAAAACTGCTTTTCAAGATTACAGCCTTAGAGCCAGCAAATCCCAGGACAGCGCCATGTGTGACAGGGAAGCCAGCTCCCAAGGGGGAAGCTGATAAAGCTCAGGGGCTGGCAGCTCTCCAGGGGAGAAGGAAGCAGAAGTGATACGTTGCACATACAAGCTGAGACAGAAGAACGGGAGATAGTGGATATACCACAGCCACTGAGGGGAGCAGGGAAGGAGGTAACAGCCACATCCTGGGGAGGTTAAAAATAAAAGCTCCTAAACTATACCTGTAGTAACATACTGACAGCATGAGGGCAGTTTTCCTACCTTATCATAGAAAATTTGAGCATTTTCCACCTTAATAAAGAACAGTTAGGTTGGAAGGGACCTTATAGGGTCATCCAGTTCCAACACCCCTGCTGTGGGCAGGGACACCTTCCACTAGCCCAGATTGCTCCAAGCCCCATCCAACCTGGCCTTGGAGGCTCCATAGCAGTACCTCAGATCTGAGAAATTACAGGAGGGACATCAGGAGGTGAAGAGGTACAAAAGGCCTGCAGCCTTTCCTCCTTGGAAAAAAAAAGCCTCTCCAGCTGGAGTTTTAAACCAGCTCTGAAAGAAGACTATGGGGAGAAGGCAAAGGTTTGGTGGAAACACCTTAAAGAGCCCCCTTTAAACAAAACCTTGGCTGGGCAAGCCCACCAACCCTGTGCTGTGCTCCCAGCAGTAAAAGCAGCAACCAGCTCTTCTGTAACCAGATCCTGGCTTGAGGGGAGCTAGACTCAACAGTGGGTAACCCAATCCCAGACCTCATTAAAAATGTGCTGCTCATTGGACTAGAGGGCAGCAACTGCCTACACTTCTCTCCTCCAGAAAGCATCCGTTCCCATCTGACAATCTCATTTCAGCAGGGAAGTCTTTGCTTTGTTGCTCTCATGTCCCCGAATAACCCCGAGGTTAATCAAGCCAGCTTGGGTTTCTCTACCAACTCCAGTCTCCCACAGTATGAAACCTCAATGTGTTTTTCCTCCTAATTAGCTGTGCTCATCATTTTTGGTTAACAGTGCTAAAAACTCCCACCTCAACAGGTCTGTGTCATTAGTAGGCTTCAAAAGTGCTTATTTTATAGATAAGTGAGAAAAAGCCAAGCGTATCTATCCACATGCCTGCGGTGAGCAGGGGTAGGTATCTATTTCTGAAGAAACCTCACGTGGGAAAGAAGAATCCTAAATCCATGGAGGGCTGCTGACAAAGCGGGGGGAGAGCTTCAGCCCTGCAGATAGAGGCAGAAAAAACAGCTTTTCTGCTCTGTTCCCAAAAGCCAGCAGCAAACCCTATAACTAGAGTTAAATGTTACATTTTTTTTACTTCAAGTATACCAGGAATTGCTTGTACACAAGGGCTGGAGTTTGGGTGTTTGATTTTGGTCCTGTCCCACCCCTCAGCTTGGAAGCAGCAGCTTCCTCTGCTGTTAATTTTTAATAGATTCTGGAAAAATCAGAGCAATTTCAGAGAATAAGCTGATTTTTGAGCTCTCACTTATAGAATCACAGAATGGTTTGGTTTGGCAGGGACCTGAAAGATCACCTAGTTCCAACGCCCTGCACTTAGGCTGGGGAAAGATCCCAGGTACCTCTGAGCTGGATCACTGGCTCCAGAAGCAGAGTAAAAGTCACCTATGGAGAGCTGCAGCACCTTTGCACAAAGCATTTCTCACAGCAAGGATGCTGGCACCAAACACAGGCTGTGAGTGTTCTGTGCAGGTGCTCTGGCCACGGTGTGGTGCAGAGGTGCCCATCCCAGAGCCAGCCCTGAATCCTTGACCCCGACATTTCTCAGTCACCTTGTTTAGCTGGAAAATAGATCTAAGACAACATCAAAGTCCAGACGGGAGCAACACTGCTTTTTTTACCACAGAAAGTGATTTACCTTCATGGTAGAAAGCAAGAGCCCCAACATCTGGATTGAATCACTCAGTCCTGCTGCAGCCAGCAGATGCTTCAACATCTGTGGAGTCCATGGGAAACACTGAAGTGCTGCAAGTTGCAAAGCCTCTGTTAACCTTGAACATGATCTGAAGCTCTGACCCATTTCAGATTGTTAATGGGGCATGCAATTGTAACAAGAAGGCTTCACCAGGAAAACCACACTTTCCCTGCAGCCAGGAAGGAGAAGAGAGGAGGACAGGGCAGCTTTGGATCTGGGCAGCCTGACCAACAACCAGTTTTGCTCACAGAAATGATTTGTTGGAAACAGACCAATCTGCAGGTGCTCCTAGCTTCCTTCACAGGCTGCACCAAGGAAGAGCAAGGATATTAGAGACCCAGACTGCTTCTCTCAGGCAGCCATCCTGATGTTTGGTGTTATTGGAGAGCTAATTCAGGTACCACCATTCTAGACAGAACAACAATTCACTATTTTCAACTTTCCATCCTAGCTGAAGCATGAACCAATATCTTGTAACACAACTCCTGTCTTTCCTCTGCTCTGCCAAAGCCCTGCAGGCAGGCAGACTCTATGGGCTGATTTGCATTTGGTGCTTTTCAAGGATCTGCAGTAAATTGGGCAGTTGGCTACTGTCCAAAGAACCACCCCACACAGTCACACATGGCAGAGCTACACAACAGCAAGAGGCTTCTCCAGCTGCTCAGTGGAGCCCTGGGATGCTCCTGGCCATCCCTCCACCACCTTCAGGCACCCATTTGTGTTGGATGGTTTCAATAGACTCACCAAATTCCACAGGCATCTGCCAAGACCACAGGAACCAAAGGATGTTGTAGGTTCATGTCCAAACTGACCCAGGCAAAGCCCAGCCTTGCACAAAGTACTGCCAGCCTGGATCTGGAGAGGCCAAGAAATGGCAGCTCATCACCTCCCTCCAAGACTGCTCTTGCAGACCATCAGCCCTGCCCGTGCTCCAGAGGCTGGATTGCTTTCTGTATCAATTCCCAGTGGGAAGGCGTATGGGATATGTATAATACCCCTCCTCTTTGTTCACACAGCTCTGAGGAGCTCAGTGGCCCTAGGAACACCCAGCAGTGCCATTTCATGTTTGGGAAGGGGGATGCGCACACAAACCAGCCATTCGATGTTTGGAGCAAGCAGCTCTCAGTGAGCCACTGCCACCACTGGCCCACAGGTGCCAGCCAGCAGCACCAGCGCCCTGGAGTGCCCTGTCACACACTGTGTGACAGGTGAGGGATGCCAGGTATTGGCTGCCTTGCAGCTTCCCGGTGCTGGATCAGGCTCTGGTCAGGTAGCTGCCCATACCAACCCTGCCCACGCTGCAGGTATGTTTGGGTCCTTGTGGTTCTCTGAGTTTGGGCAAAGCCTGCGCCAGGTGTGGGCTCATCTTTAAGGCAAGGGCAGGCTCAAGACAGCAAACAAAGGGAGGCATGGAGATAGCTGCTGTCTCCCTCCCAGCCCAGGCCAAGCAGCTGATCTCCTCTCTGCTCCTCATCCCCACCATCCTCCTGAGGCTGACCTCTCCCAGCCCCTGGCTGCACAGGAGGGCATTCTCCTCCTCCCTGAAAACAGCTGTTACATCCCCTAGGACGACAGGATTAACACTTTCCTTGCCCTCTTCCCCCAGCCAGGCTGCATCCACCGGGGCACTGCTCCTGGAGAAGCTGGACCATTGGGATGCAGAACAAAAGCCCCAAGGTCACAGACAAACACAGCACTGCAGGGACTAGTGACCACTTACTCTGCTAGCCCAAGGGACGCCTCATGGGAAAGCACAGCACCCCTTGCTCTCCTCTAGCAGCAGGTGGCTGCCCATCCCTGCTCCAGCCAAACCCCAGTCCCATGTGCAACAGTCAAAATGCAAACCTGCAGCAGATGGGAAACGCCGCAACTTTCCAGCCCCTGCTGCTACCACAGGGTCAGCAGCTTTGCTCTGCAGCAGCTCTACAGCTGCTCTGCTATTTTCCCACTGAGCTGCACAGTTAGTTTTCCTTCAATCCCTGCCATAACTAAGTTTTATTTAGCCAGCGATATCCGAACAGCACATGGGGCTGGAGCATCACATGCAGAGCTCAACTTAGGGCTGTTCCCAGAGAGAGTGGGCAGCTGGAAGAGCTGAAACTCATCACCTGGGAGATAGAACAGCACTGCAGCCACCTTAACTTGCACCAGATAAGCATCACTGAACCTGCTGCAGGATTAAGACAGCGGCTAAGATGTGTATACAAGGAAATAATGCCCAAAGATTTTTAGGCTGAAACCTGCACTGCTCCATGGGGAGGGGACCTTGTGCCATTTCTCAGTTGATCTGCGAGGTCCAGCACAACACACAGCACGGCAGAAGTTCTGTCCCTGACCTCACACACCTTCAGTGAGGCTCAGCATTGCCAGCCATCCATGCTTATGCTGCTCTTTCTGCCAGGGTTCACTTCCCATAGGCAGCCTGACTTTCCTCCTCTTACCATTCTCCCCAAGCTGATTCTTCCCGGCTGCTCCCACAGGAGACACGAGCAGCTACTCAATACCTAGTTGTCTGGAATTAATCCATAAAAGAATCAGGCTAATTACTATGCAAATACTCAAGTGAGGGATGCCATCCCCAGCAAAACAGCCGTCGCATCTGCCCCTTGGCAGGCACTTGCCAGAGCAGCAGTACGGAAACGCCAATCCCGCACTGCGGGCTGCGCCTCGAACCTGTAAAACCACAAAGTATTTACAGCCAAGAGCAAACACATCAGAGCTGCAGAGGTGCCACCTCAACGCACTGGGGCAAGAACACCTTGTTCCAGTCACTGACTCACTAATTATACAGGCAATGCCAGGGAGCCAGGGCTGCCAGGGCTGGTGTGCCACAGGGCACCTGTGAGCGCATGGCTGTCAGACATCCTCCCCAGGCAGCCCTACCCTGCTGCAGCTTTGACCTTCACTCAGTTGAATCATTCATCCATCCACTGCCTTGCTCCTCTGATCTTCCTCCTCCAGAGAGGATTCCCTGCACTTCCTACTGCTGCCACAAAACCCTTCAAGCTGGAAGGGGGACCCAGGTCTTGCCCTAATTTTCTAGGAAACAAGCAAACTGCCTTCTCCAGCTTCAGGACCTCCAAGCCCAGCCCAGACATCCCCACCAGGATGCAGGCTCCTGTCCTTGGGAGCACTGCCAAGGTCATGCCCAGAAGTTTCCCTCCCCTCTGCATCCATGCAGAGCCAGCAGCACCTTCCAGGCACACCTGGAGCAAAAACCACCCCAGCTCCAGCACTTCCTCCTCATCTCTCCACTACCATTGCCTCACAATGCACAGCTGAGCCTGGCTCTCATCCTGCAGTTCCACTGCCAGGAGGAAGGAGTGAGAAACCATGGATATACCAAGATAGCCTAAAGAGCTTCAGCCAGCAAGCCAGAGCTGTGCAAAACTTGGGAGCATAGCACATTTTCTAAGCAGCTCAGGACCACAGAGGAACTTTGGACCAGGCAGCCCAAAGAGGAGGCAGGCAGCAGCTGGGCAGCATTTCCCAAGGATACCCAGCCAGTGGAGGACCTTGTTGCCAGCAGCTCCCTGGATGGAGCTCTGGATGAAGCAGTGATGCTCAGCACTAGGTAGCCAGCCCTGTTGAAGCCTCCAGAGATACTATGAGAACCTTTCCAAGAAGAAGTACAACTCCAGAGGGGAGGAAGGGAAGGGAAGAGGAGAGGGAAGCCCTTGGGCCAGCCAACAGGGTCCAAAGCCAGCTCTGTCCCATCTAATCTCGGGGCTTCCAGAGGAAGCAGCTCTCGGCATCATGCTGCAACTAGTGGCCAACACTCGAGCGGACATTGCAACTCCCCGCTTCGCGGGGCAGATACAGCCTGGCCAGTTCTGCTTGGACGTGGAAGAGGATGAGGGATGCGCTGGCAGCAGTGGTTGGTCCCCAGCGGGACCCCACAGACAGCAGCGTCCTGGTGCCTGCGGGACACCCCACTCCGCTCCCCGCCGAGCCCAGGCGGTGCCGTCGGGGCGTCGAGGCCGTGTCCCCGCACTCACCTGTGACAAGGACGGCTCTGCCCGCCACCGGCAGCAGCCCGCGGGGCGCCGCCCGCCACAGCAGCAGCCCGGCGGCGGCGGCGGCCAGGGCCAGCCCCAGGGGCAGCGGCAGCCAGGCGCGGCACAGGCTCTGCAGCGCGGCCAGCAGCGCCAGCGGCAGCACCAGCCCCCGGCCCAGCGGCGGCCCCAGCCCCCGGCCCGGCCCCGGCGCCCGCCGCGCCGCCCGCAGCGCCAAGCTGCCGGCCAGGGCCGCCCACAGCGCGCCGTGCGCCCAGCGCTCCAGCCCCGGCTCCATCCCGGTCCCGATCCCGGGCCCGGCACGGCCCCGCCGCTGCCGCTCGCCCGCCCCGCCGCGCCCGTTTATAGCCGCCCGGCGGGGGAGCGGGGCGGGGCGGGACCGGCCGCCGCCAATGGGAGACGGGCGGGACGGGAGCGCCGGGCACCGGAGCCGCCGGGGCACCGGGAGCCGCGGGCACCGGCACCGGCACCAGCGGCCGGGGAGGGGGGAAGGCGGGGCACCTTGGTACCCACGGCTCGGCTCGGCTCGGCTCGGCGCGGCACGGCTCGGGACATCGTGCTGCCTGGGTAGGCACGGCTTGGCTCGGTTCGGTTTGGCTTGGCTCAGTCCTGCTCGGGATATTATGCTGCCTAGGTAGGTGCTTTCAGTGTTGCTTAGTCTGGCATGGCTCAGCTCGGCTCAGCTCGGCTCAGCTCAGCTAGGGACATGATGCCACCCAAGTAGATTCAGTTCAGCACAGCTTGGGGCATTTTGTCGGCTCAGTAGACATGGCTCATCTCGGGTCAGCACAGCTTAGCTCAGCTCAGCCCTGCTCAGGACATTTTGCTTCCTAAGTAGGCACAATTCAGCTTGGTCCAGCTTGGCACAGCTCAGCTCAGAACAGCTCAGGACACCATGCCACATCAATATGCACAGCTCAGCTCAGCACAGATCAGGACATGATGATGTGCCAGATAGTCACAGTTCGGCTTGGCTTGGCTTGGCCCAGCTGAGCTCAAGACATTGTGCCATCTCAGTAGGCACAATTCAGCTCAGCTTGGCTCAGTCTTGCTTGGGACGTGATGCCACCCATTCAAGGCACAACTCAGCTTGGCACAGTTTGGCATGGCACAGCTCAGCTTAGCTGAGCCCTGCTCTTTACATTGTGGCACCTCAGTAGGCATGGTTCGGCTCGGCATAGCTCGGTTTGACTCAGCTCAGAACATTATGCCACCTAGAGAGGTGCAATTCAGCTCAGCTCAGCTCATCTTGGTCCAGCACAGCTCAGGACAGTCAGGAGACTCAGGAGGTAGACTCGGCTCAGTTTGGCCTGGCTTAGCACAGCTTGGGATGTCATACCATGTACAGGACGGCTCAGCTCATCTTGGCACAACTCAGGACAAGGTACCGCCTAGGCAGGCACAGCTCAGCTTGACACAGCTTGGCTTGGCTCAGCACGTCTTGAGACATCATGCTACCTAAATAGGCACAGCTTAACTCAGCAGAGCTTGGCATGGCTCAGCATGACTCAGCTCAGCATGGCTTAGGACATCATGCCACCTAGGTAGGCACAGCTCAGCTCAGCTTGGTTCAACTTGGCTCAGCTCGGCTTGGTTTGGCCTGGCACAGCTTGGCTCGGTGCCTGTCCAGGCAGAGCTTCCTGGCAGGAAGCGGCATGGCATCCAGGGAGGCTTAGCAGGAGGGAGGCTGCCCAAGGCAGAACCAGTGCCACCAGCGCCCACGCCCCACTGGGACAGGGGGAGCACAGGGCATGGCCACCGTCAGGGCTGCCCCTCGGTCAGGTCTCCCTGCACAGGGCAGTGCCCTCAGACCCTGCTGGGGGAGCACTGTAGGAGCAGTGGGCTGCCCAGCTCCTGGTGCCTCGGCCAGCCATGCTCAGTTCCTCAGGGCCCAGAGCAGGCAGGTGAGGTGTGAAACTCTCCCAGCTGCTCCCTGTGACTTGGGGCCAATGACTCCAGAGGGACCCCAAACCATTTCTCAGCACCCAGAGCAGGCAGCTCTGCCACTCACCTACCTGGTGTTACTCTGGGGCTGCAGCAGGGTGAGCCATGCTGGGAGCTCAGGTCCTGGCTTGCCCCAGCGAAGCCTGGGGAAGCCCTGCTATGCAGTGCTGGGTGCCAGGTCCGTGCCACCTCCAGCAGCTGCTGGCAGGAGCTCCCTGCACCACCTGGCTGGGGAACAAAGTCCTCTCCTTCCCAGGTTAATTACACAGGGTAATTGCTGCCGCTGGGCTCGCTTTATTAAGCACCTGCTTTAATATTTCACCAAGTCTCCGTACTTGGTGATCCTTCGTGCGTCCCTGCCGTGGGCCTGACTCTCGGCACTCTCTGGGCTCTCGCGTGCCATCATCAGCACCTCTCTCCCTCCCTGGCGGAGCCGGGCCCTGCCAGCTGTGCTGCCGTCAGCACCGGCCGCCCCACCAGACCCCCGAGCGCTGGGGTGGTGGCAGCACGTGTCGGAGATGCCTGTGCCATCCTCATTGGAAACAGCCTCCCTGGTACTGGCAGAAAACCACATTTCATCAGTGGGGATGGCAACAGCTGCAGAAGTGCAGTGTCAAACAGGCTGGGGTGGTTTGGCTGGGGTGTGGTGGTGTCACCCAGCTGAGTTTGAAGTGCTCAAGGGAATGTTGGGAAGCCGGCAAGGTAGAGGAGGAGGAGGAGGGATGCTCCCAACAGCATGGCCGCGGGCTCTCCCACAGGAATCTGCTTGCTTGCAGCCCTGGGCTACTGAACCTGGTGAAAACAATAGAGGTGACCACAAAGCAGAGCCTCAGGGAACTTGGGCTCTGAAGAGGACCTGGTTAAACCTCACCACACATCACTTCACCAGGGCTTGAAAAATCCTGTTGGATTCCATGAGGCCATCCCTCACTGTGCTGGCCAAGCTGGAAGTGCTGGGGCATGCAAGGGAGTGGGGGCAGGGATATGGTGCTTTGCAGGGACAGACAGAATGTAGAGTCTGTACCCATGCTGGTGTTTCACAGCAGGTAGATGTGGCCATTCCCAAATTGAAAGATGAATTTCCACAACCCCTTGAGAGCTGGGTTGGATGTTCATCCATCCATCCATCCATCCATCCATCCATCCATCCATCCATCCATCCATCCATCCATCCATCTTTCCCTTCCAGATCTCCTCACACGTGGTCTTGGGATGCCCTTCTTGTGGGACATCTCGAGATGGGTTTGTAGATAGCCGTGGTGCTCTTTGTCACACCAGTCAGGGCTTTCTGTGGGTTTTCTCACCACAGGCCCCATGTGGTGGGGCTGAGCAGCAGCACCATTTGCTGTCTCTGGCTGCTCCCCAGCTTTCCCCCAAAAGGCTGGTGTGCAGTCAGGGTGACTGGTGGCTCTTCCCTTGAAGACAGTGCCTGGCCTTGTTCATCTGCCCATTGCCCAACCCCGAGGGTGCCTCCCAGCCGCGCCGTGCTGTTGGGAAACGCTGCTGATAGCCCCATTACCTTTTGACCTACTTGAGCTCTTCCGTACCCGTTCTGCTAATTACAGCTCACCTTTCACAGGGGAAGCAGGGCTGGTTCAACCACAGCCACCTCCCACACCTTTCCTGGGGCTGCTCAAGCAGGTCCCTGGGAGGGAGGACACACACACCACATCTTCCTAGTGCTCCCCTTGCCCTAGGCTGTTCCTCCAGCTCCTGGAGCCTCCCATGACTAACAGGTTTTGAGATAATTGTTCCACTCCCTAATCTGATCTGTAGAAGATTCATGACATTGTTTTCAAAGTGCCATAAGCCATTTCCAGGGTCTCTAAGCCCATGAGGGTTGTGATTCATCAGCATGCTGCTGCCACAGGTACTTAATCTTCTCCAAAACAGAAAGTCCAGGGCTATTATCTCCTCAGGAAATGCCACCCAGGCAAGCATCTAACAGGCCTCTTTTGCCTGTTCAGTGCTGATGGATATTTGTGCCAGCTCTTGCTTCCTCACAAATACCATGAGATACAGTCCTTCCCTGGGAGCAGCTGTCTCAGGAGAGGGGACCATGGGGCTGAAGCTTCCTTCAATGTCACTTGAGGGCTGGTACCCACCATGGACTCTCAAACCCACGGGAAAGGGGATGCTGCACTAAAGCACAGGGGGCTCCCTGTCTCCCACACAACGTCCTCGAAGTGCCCTTGAATGGATAGGGTTTCATCCTTCACGGTGAAGATATGAGACCCTGGAGTTCACTGGCATCTGGGGCTTGAGACAGTTCAGGGGTGACAAAGGCTGTTGCACCACCTGGAATTAACTCTCATTTTGCCCCAAAGCATTTTGCAAAGGACAGTGATTAATTACTCCTGGCACCAAATATTTGTGTCCTACTACTGAACTTTGTGCAGTTGTCTTGGTTCTGGTTGAACTCTGCTACTGTTGTGGGAACTCTGTTATTGTGGCATTCTTTTCTGGGGAGCACAGATCCACGGGTGGCTGTGATT